>NW_026891375.1:0-11750 GCF_015708825.2 Lethenteron reissneri | reverse complement strand
GTGGCACGGCTCTCTCTAGTGCACGGCGTAAAGCCCTCACCGCTTGCAGGAGTGGAAATGCTGAGCATGCTTGTATACGTAGCACTAATGAGCACAAAGACAGAGAGTGCGCGAGCATCTGGCGAATTCTTTATTCATTTGTGAATTTGATTCGTGGCACAAATCAAACCATGAATATTGCAATAGTAAGCAACGTGGCAATAGTAATTTCGGTTGGTGCACAAATGGGGAAGCCGTGTCGATAAGAAGAGAGATGGAACGTTGTTGTCGCGTTGTAAACAGTCAAGGGCTCGCCTTGGAGAGCGCTCGCATGGACACATCCTCCTTGAGAAGGAGCAGTGAGTTCAACGGAGGCGCACATCAATTCTGCAATGAATTTGGTCACTCGCCTCGACATTCCCACCCGACCTTCTGTGTCGACATTGAAGGCGCTGCTTGATGACTGCGACTGCCACGCTTGCCGGTGCCATTCGTGAAGCCATTTGTGACTGGAACTTTTAGGATGTCATTTTTAGAAAGACTTCCTTCAGCGTAGGAAATGCAATTTTTAATTCTTGCCGTTATAAATGCCATTTTGAATGCCACATGTGGTTTCATTTCATTAGTGTCGCATAACGTGTGTAATTTTGGATTTCTTACTATTTTCCTTTGTACAGTAGGTCGGTAGTTTACTATATTATTAGTAATGTGTGTAGTGTATGTTGAACTTCTTTCGCACCATACGTAGCCAACCATAAACCCTCTCTTCCATGTACCATGCGTGTTGTTAGCCAGGTCCTTGTTGAGTACTTGAAAAGATATACTACGATAAGGAAAAACACATCAGAAACAGTTTATTATTCTTAAAGGCACCAATCTCAACAGATACAGTCGGCAGGTTATCTCGACAACAGAACGGCTCGGAGTAAGGGCCTGCGACGTGCTCCTTTTCCGAAGCTCGTTATCTTATACCAAGTTTACTAATTGGGGACCAGATCACCTGATAAGTGATCCGGTGGGCCACACTCCCCACGGAGCGTGGCTCGGCGGAAGGAGGTGCCAAGGAATCAGTTCGTATTGATGGATCTGTTGGGAATTATGCGATAAGAGTACAGACCACTAAATATTAAGAAAAAAATTAAGAATACTCTTATAAACGACGGAGGGCCATCACTCGATCCTCGTTGTGATGCTTCAGCCACGGATGTGCTTAGGGGTTCGAGGTTGTTTGTGAAGTGGTAAAGTTGTCTTGAAATAAGTCAGGGTTCGGAGTCGATTCTTTAGGTCAAACCAGACACCTGGAGTGTGTCGTGTGTTGAGGGGGCGGGTGCGCGTCATACGTAATCAGTCCGATCCCCTGTCACCGTGGCGAACATGGTTCGGATGGCTGTTGATACGCTGTCCGGAGGTTCGGAACCCGTGTCCCGGTAGGTGGCGCCCACAACTCGCTCTGAGCGTGCAGCTCTGGTTGTCGTCGGAACCGGCGATGCTCACCACTCCGGTGGCAGCAGAGACGCCCCTGATTCGGCAGGAGGGTTGACGAGCTGAAGATGAAGTCGAGCCGACCCGCTGTTCGGGCAGCTCGCTCCTGAGTCGACCCTCCCGGTCGAGCTCGCTCCTGGGTCGACCCGCTGGTCGCCCTCGCTCCGAGTCGACCCTCTGGTCGCACTCCTGAGTGGACCCGCTGGTCGCACTCCTGAGTGGACCCCTCTGGTCGCACTCGTTCCTGAGTCGACCCTCCCGTCGACTGATTTCCATGCTCAGGATCCTTTACTTTATGCCGAAAAATCCCCCTGGGAATCCCGCCCACAAGGCGGGACTTCTTTCGATTTTTGCTGTGTCAGGATCTGTCCGTAGCCAGGTGTGTCCATGGGTGTGTCCGTACGTCCGTATGTCCTTGTGTGCATTACTCACGTATTGCCGTTGTCCCACTCCCTCCATGACCCACGAGCAAACAATCAGATTTACAAATTGCCTCGAGGTCGTCTCTCTGTCTGGGCGCAACATTATCTCCTGTCTGGCCTTCCCCATGAACCCAAAACACAGACGTCACAAATGTCTCATAGGCGTCTTTGTTCGCACCACCTGGAGGGAGGGCAACGCTCTCCTCCGACCCGGCGCACAAAAGAAATGGCCAAAAGTTTAAGTTAACATTTGTCCTTACTATTTCACAGCCATGATTCCGCATGTAACCCAAGGTCTGTCGTTTCCCATCGTGGTGCCCGACCCAAGTGGAGGCGTCTCCCCGAGCGTACACACACTCCCATCCCGCGCTGCGGGGATACAAAGACGGCCGGGATCTCCCTTTCTCTCCGACCCTGGGTTTAACATCGTTTTTTTATTATGTATTTATATTCGACCTGGTGGTGATTCATCCCGTTATCCTGGCTTTTCATAAGTTTTACTTTTGTCTTTTCATGCATATGCTTCGGGTCGAGTTGTATAGAAAGCATTAAAGTATGGAAATAACATTTCATATTGACTTAATGATGGTGATGGTTCAGTAGGCGTACTTGTGACCTGGTTTAATTGGAGTGGGTGTGAATATCAAACTTTAGCCTACCCTGTTGTTAAATTCCGACTTTAACGTTACTTTAATAGCAATACAGAATAATTGAGCTTTTTGTCTTAACTAGGCGAACGCGAACTTCTGGTGACCGCCGCACTGTCTCTGCCTCCCCCCCTGTGCACACAGCCTTGAGCTGACCCACTTAATTTAATTCTTGGCCTTCTTGGGTTTATCTTTGCTCCCTCAGCTGCAGGAGGACAAGGCGTACTTCTACCTCCCCCCCTGTGTGCACGTGTTCCAATTAGCTCGGAATCCCTAACACACAATCAGTGATGACTCCTGGCGTTCTGTGGTTATGACTTAGACAAAGGCGCCTCTGCTTCCTTTCACTGCCTTTGCCTTGAAGCAAGGTTGCAATTCTGTCATCCTAGCCCTCCTCTCGTTCATTACTTAACAACACCTGGTGTTTTGCAGTTTGGTGCGCTTTGGTGTGTTTCACTCATTAAAAAAAAATAAAAAGATAATATATAAAAATCATCAAATATTATTAATCTCAATTATGGAAGAAGGGTTAGGATACAACATTCCGCCCTTTTAAAAATGACCAGTGGTCAAATGGCCACGGGTTATTTTAAAAAAAAAATGTATACCCTTCTTCCATCATGAACCATCGATTGTCCTCAAGTTTTGCTGCTATTCCTTACAACGCGCGCGTACGTGTCACAACTTAACATGGTTACATTTGAATTGAGCAAAGAAAATTAAACAAACGTTAAACATCGATATTGCGTTACATCGGTTCTGATACATCATAACTCCGACGAATATTCATTTTTGTTTTTGTTAAATCCTGGGAAACGCTAGGTAGCGGTTTCGAACGCATTTATGCGTTACCTTCCTCATGTTGCCTCGTTTACCACTTATCACTTTGATAATTTCGATCACGGTTTTCGGGTTCGTTTTTGTAGTTTCCTCTCTCACTCTCTCGCGTCGTGGGAGTGTGTGGTGAAAATTGTGCTGCACATAACCAGAATTCGCACACACGACCCACTTTGACACTTGGTTCGAGGCATTCGCTCTCTCTGCGATTACATGCACATTTGCCGAGTCAGTGTGTCGATTTAATTCTGTCCCTCGTAATGTTGCCCTCTTTGTTTTTACTAGTGTGTTGGATTTCAACACCATTCCCGATACGTCATGGACATTCGTCTCCATTTTAGCACTCCGATCCACATAATTTTTGGTTTCCCTTGGATATTTTTCATTCAAAGGCTCATGCCTGCGCTCCTCAGGGCGTGTCCCTGCTGTCTGTTTTTGTACTGTCCGATCACGCTTCAATGCAACCCTGTCCTTGTGTAGAGGAGTAGTGGAGAGTGGTGGCGTCGTGTGCGCTGTCCGGTGCGGTGACCTCACGGGACGTGGGGTCGCACGCGCTGGGCAGTGCACGTGACATCACCCCTCCGAGGGTATATAAGGGAGACCCCGTAACGTAAGCGGGGTCACTATAGGAACGGGGGAAGTAAACAGGGTGAAGAGGGAACCAGGGATAGTGAGAGGGATCAAATAGGGAGTCTGGGGAGAAGCCGGTGGTAGCCGAAGAGGTGCTTCTCTCTCCGGTCGGTGGAGTCGGCAGACTCCACGATCCGACACGAGAGAGAGAGACCGGAGCTAGCCGGCAGGGACCCAGACTCAGAGTAGGACCCCTAGCCCCTGGGAGTTGTGCACCCTGTGTAGTATTGACCAAGAGTAATAAACCCTGGCGGAAGCCCCTAACCATACCTCCGTCTCCGAGTACGTCCGTCGGAACTTCTCTACAACTGGTGTCAGAGTGTCTGCACTGCTGCTACAATGTTTACATCGGGAGCGGAGCGCAAGAACCCAGCGACGGGACGATCGGAGGATGAAGACGGCGGGGAGGAGGCTTCGGCAGTGACCCCGGAGTCCGGGGCTCCGGTGACAGGCCCCGAGAAGACGACGGGCGGGGGTGCCAGCTCGCCGCCACCACCGCTGGAGACGGGGAGCACCCCTGCAGACCTGCTGAGGCAGCTCCTGCAGGCGATCGCGCAGCTCTGCGCCCGTCTCGACATCGCGGAGGCGAAGTTGGGTCCTCCCGGTCCGCACTCGGGATGGGAGCAACTGTCAACTGCCGGGACGCCGCGAGAGGCGGCCGCCATCTTCGCCGCGACGCCCCAGCTGGCTATTTTGCCTGCGACGTCGCCAGCGGCGGCCATGTTGGTTGGGGCGCCTCAGGCGGCCGCCATTTTAACTGCGACGCTGCAGGTGGCGGCCATTGTTCATGCGACGCCGCACGTCGGCGCCATGGCTGCCATGGCAACTGCGACGCCGTTGTCCACCGTGGGTGCCGCCGCGACTTCGTGCCACACCGCGCGCGCGGGGTCTGCCAGCGGCGATGCCACAGCTCCGCACCATGCTGCGCCCGCCGGGGGAGCCCCAGGTACGTCCGGGGCTCCACACCTCGCCGCACCACGGGAGTTGCCGAGGGTGCCGCCGTGGTTCCGGCCATCGCCGCGCTGGCGGGGTACGCTGCGGGTGTCGCCGTGGCCCCGTGCATCGCTGCCGCGGCTCCTCACGATGCCGCGCCGCGGAAGTTGCCGCGGTTCCGAGCATCGCCGTGCCTGCGGGGTTTGGCGCGACCGCCACCGCGGCTGCTATAGTTGCCACGGCCCGCGGGGTGGGCCGAGGGTCACGCCGGGGCACCGCACCTCGCTGTGCATGCGGGTTTTGCCGCCGGCGACGCCGCACCAGGCTGCTATTTTGCCTGCAGCGATCGCGGTGGGGGCCGCCGGCGACGACGCGGCCCCGCACCTCGCGGTGCCTGGGCGTTGCCATGCCGACGCCGCGGCTCTGCATCTTGCCGCGGCATGGGCAGCAGGAGCCGCCGCTCGGGCCGGCGCGCGCCTGGCAGGAGCTGCGTTGGGCTGCTGGGCTGCTCAATTGTTCAATTGTTGTTTGTTGGTGTGTGTTTGTCTGGGCCATCGGGATTCCGCCTTTGTATTGATGGCAGCGCGTGATGAGAGTTTCAAAGTTTTGAAATTTGATTGATTGTTGTCATGCTGCCTGGATGTTGTCGGTTGGTTGTGAATATGTTGGTTTGTGGTTCTGGGACTCCTCTACTTTTATATTGTTTACAGCCGAGTCGGCTGAATTTTTTTCACAGGGGGGGGTGATGTAGAGGAGTAGTGGAGAGTGGTGGCGTCGTGTGCGCTGTCCGGTGCGGTGACCTCACGGGACGTGGGGTCGCACGCGCTGGGCAGTGCACGTGACATCACCCCTCCGAGGGTATATAAGGGAGACCCCGTAACGTAAGCGGGGTCACTATAGGAACGGGGGAAGTAAACAGGGTGAAGAGGGAACCAGGGATAGTGAGAGGGATCAAATAGGGAGTCTGGGGAGAAGCCGGTGGTAGCCGAAGAGGTGCTTCTCTCTCCGGTCGGTGGAGTCGGCAGACTCCACGATCCGACACGAGAGAGAGAGACCGGAGCTAGCCGGCAGGGACCCAGACTCAGAGTAGGACCCCTAGCCCCTGGGAGTTGTGCACCCTGTGTAGTATTGACCAAGAGTAATAAACCCTGGCGGAAGCCCCTAACCATACCTCCGTCTCCGAGTACGTCCGTCGGAACTTCTCTACACTTGTATTCGATCCGCGCATCATTTACGGGAGCACTGTCCACGTGTTTGCCCGCCCTGTCACTTGCAGCCTGCCGGTATTTCCCAATGAGCTCAGGGTTTAACAAAACCTCAGCGTGCGTGGCGCGTATGGGCTGCCCGCTCTCAATCACTGTGAATGGTTCATCACGCATTTGGACCGCATTCTGTGTTATTCCTCTATTCCCTCCTGGTATAGCCGGTGGAGGAATTGGTCGGAATTGGATCGATTGTGTTTGACCTCCCATCCTGCGATTCTCCTGAATGTTCGCATCCATACCTCCGCGGTATGTGTAACACCTTCCCGCTAGGTGGTTATCTTGCCATCTCTGTGCGTAATTTGAACCTTGCGTGTGTCGTGGGATGGGGTGTTGATATGGTTCTGCTCTGAACCTCTCCCTCCTACGATTCTCCTGCACCCTTGGCCCAGTGTTTTTCCCATTTGGGTGCCAAATTTTTCCTGGATTGTTACTTCGCCATCCCTGTGGGTAATCTTGACCTTGCGCATGTCGGGGCATGGGGTGTTGGTATGGTTCTATTCTGAACCTCCCCCTCCTGCGATTCTCGTGAATGTTCGGCTTTGTGCCGCTCTCATTCTCGTGCCAACCTCTCTCTGGGTTATTTTGCCATGTGTGCGTGCGTTTTTGCTGCTCCCTGCATGGTGGGACTGCTCGGTGATTTTTATTCCTCTCTGAGAGGCTGGGTTCCTTATCCCTCTCCCTGTGTTCTGGATCCGAATTATGATTCTTAGCTCTGTATAACCATGCCATGTACGCCTTGCTCTCTATGCGGCGTAAGGATGCGGTTTCTGGATTCAAAACCATTCTTACCCTTTCTGTAATCTCTGGGCTCAAGGATTCAAAAAACATAATTTTGAACATTTTATCCCCTTCGTGGTATTGATTCACATCGCCTGCGTAATACGCTCTTTTAAATTGGACGAGGTAGTCACGTGGATCTTGGTCCATGCCCTGGGTCATCGATTTTACAGCATAAAACCCCTCAGTGAGTGTCGAATATTCTCCAAACTTCCGAATCACTGCTAGGCTCAATTGTTTAAAATCATTTCTAACCTTGTGTGGTAGTGACTTTACCCATGGAATAGATTCTTTATGTAAGGTCCGTTTCAACAAACTCGCTTTTTCATCCCGTCTCCTCAGCCCTCTAATCATTGCCTCCTCTTCCACTGTCGCGATATGTGTGTGGATATCCATAGTCTTATTGTGGGGGTCAAAATCGGGAATTCTGACTAGAGCCTTGTCCATCAATTTAAGGGTTTTACTGGTGAATAGGTATTCCGAAAGTTGATTGCCGACAGCGTCATCATCAAACAAGTTATCATCAGGCAATCTGTCACTTTGGTCTGTGCTGTGTCGCTCGTGTTTAAGTGGTGTGCATTTTCTGTGTGCGCGCCCAGTGCCGTGTCGCTCGTGTTGCCATTTCCCTTCAGTTTTTGCCTCTGCCCTTAGTGTACCATGTCCTGGCGATTTTACTTTAACTTTTGTGCGATCAATCCCTGGACTCTGTCCACGTACCCAAGAGAGTGATTTGATGTTACTTCCATATTTATTCTGTGGCTCAACGTCTGTGAGTTTCGCTGGTGTCGCGAGCTTTGATTTCTCCTCCCTCTCGAGGGTGTGAGTACATTTCTCGTCGTTTATTAGAGACGATTTCTCTCCCGTTTCCTTTCCAAATTTTCCCTCATTCCATAATCCCTGTCTGTATGCCTGTGTGAGAAGGCATGAGTCCTGTCCTGCCTTCTCTGCAGTTTTTGCATCGTGTTCGCCTTCGTTACTTTTTATCCAGTCAATTAGTTTCCCCCGAGGTGTGTTCGTGTTATCGATACAGCTCCCTTCCCATATGTCTCTCTGACTGTACTGCTTTGTAACAGATTGGTCGGTACGTTTAAATACGAGCTCCCCGTATCCCGTAACCCATTCAAAAATTATTCTTAATCCCAGCATCTCAAAAGTGTGGCGGGAGTTACTTTGACATTCCCTTTCAGAGTGCATATAAACAATTGTATCACAGGATGCGTCAGTTCAACTCGAGCAAATAATCTCAGCCCAGCTGTCTTTGTTATACTCTGCTACTCTGGTATTTCCCTTCAGAGCGCGTTTTGTTTGTATACCCCCGTTTACAATCACAAGGCAACGTTAGTTCACAACACTTTGATTAACACAACAGTGATTCGTTCCTGAATTCATGCATAAACTGTCTGCGAGAGATCCCGGAAGACGAGCCCCCATTATGTTGTATATGTGGGGTTAAGAAAATTTGTTATGTTGTATGCGTGCGTGGGTGAAATTATTATGTTGTACCTGTGTGTTATGAATATTCAGTGAAAATAATAATTATTAAATGAAATCTGGCCAAATGTGTAATTATCCGGAAATATGTTAATTTATGTAATTACGCACATTTTAATTATGCCAATTCGAGAGGTAATCGGATTAATTATGCGAGTGGGTGTAATTATGATAATACAAGTCGTTATGATAACCAGACCCCGCCTCGGTGACGAGGGTGGATTATCGATCGGAATAAGGCAATTAATCGTATGCAGTTATGCAGGTGTGGTGTAAGTATGCAAGATTAACTTAGATTAACTCGGCATCGTTGTCTAGGTTCGTCTCATTCTCGCTTTAACATTCCCAGAGTTTTTATTCGTGGTTATATTTTTAGGTCCCCGGTTCACCCGTTATCGCTTTAACATTTACTGAGTATGTATTAGTGTGTTTATTAAGGTCACCAAGTTCAAATCTCAACGCAGAAGCAGATCTTATGCATAGATTTCAGGAAAGAATCACACAACCACTTCTGTATTAATCAATTTATTACTAATTCAACCTTAACTATGATATAATATGCGAACTCTCAATCCCGGAACGTCAACACGGCATCAATACAGTATCATCAACGATTGTCTGATTTCACTTTGACAACTGCACATGGATCCCGCATAACGCGATGGTTGTTAGTGAGAGAGAGTCGTTAAAACACGCAAATACTATGCTAAGAAAACCTTAATGTTAATGAATGATTATACTCAATATTGTTCATAACGCGATGGTTGTTAGTGAGAGAGAGAGTCGTTGAAATATGCAAATACTATGCTAAGAAAACCTTAACGCTAATGAATGATTATACTCAATATTGTTCACGCAGTACCACACTCCTTATTGACCATACGCAACCCTTATCACGTTGTTAACACCTTGGGTCACGGGACAGTTGGATGTTCTGTAGAGGATGCGAGTACGTGCGGCGATTATGACTGGAAGATACTTGAAAGATTATACGGTGATAAAAAACACAATCAAAAACAGTTATTATTCTTAAAGGCACCAATCTCAACAGATACATCGGCAGGTTATCTGACAACAGAACGGCTCGGAGTAAGGGCCTGCGACGGTGCTCCTTTTCCGAAGCTCGTTATCTTATACCAAGTTTACTAATTGGGGACCAGATCACCTGATAAGGATCCGGTGGGCCACCACTCCCCACGTGAGCGTGGCTCGGCGGAAGGAGGTGCCAAGAATCAGTTCGTATTGATGGATCTGTTGGGAATTATGCGATTAAGAGTACAGCCCACTAAATATTAAGATAAAAATTAAGAATACTCTTATAAACGACGGAGGGCCATCACTCGATCTCGTTGTGATGCTTTCCAGCCACGGATGGCTTATGGGTTCGAGTGTTTTTGAGTGGTAAGAGTTGTCTTGAATAGTCAGTGTTCGGAGTCGATTCTTTAGGTCAAACAGACGCCTGGTGGTCGTGTGGTGAGGGGGCGGTGCGCGTCATACGTATCAGTCGATCCCCTGTCACCGTGGCGAACTGGTTCGGATGGCTGTTGATACGCTGTCGCAGTTCGGAACCCGGTCGGTAGGTGGCGCCCACAACTCGCTCGTAGCGTGCAGCTCTGGGTTGTCGTCGAACCGCGATGCTCACCACTCCGGTGGCAGCAGAGACCCCCGATTCGGCAGAGGTTGACGAGCTGAAGATGAGTCGAGCCGACCCGCTGGTCGCAGCTCGCTCCTGAGTCGACCCTCCCGGTCGAGCTCGCTCCTGGGTCGACCCGCTGGTCGCCCTCGCTCCTGAGTCGACCCTCTGGTCGCACTCCTGAGTGGACCCGCTGGTCGCACTCCTGAGTGGACCCACTCTGGTCGCACTCGTTCCTGAGTCGACTCTCCCGTCGCACTGATTTCCAATGCTCAGGATCCTTTACTTTATGCCGAAAAATCCCCCTGGATCCCGCCCACAAGGCGGGACTTCTTTCGATTTTTGCTGTGTCAGGATCTGTCCGTAGGCAGGTGTGTCCATGTGTGTGTCCGTACGTCCGTATGTCCTTGTGTGCATTACTCACGGTATTCCGTTGTCCCACTCCCTCCATGAACCCACGAGCAAACAATCAGATGTTACAAATTGCCTCGAGGTCGTCTCTCTGTCTGGGCGCAACATTATCTCCTGTCTGGCCTTCCCCCATGAACCCAAAACACAGACGTCACAAATGTCTCATAGGCGTCTTTGTTCGCACCACCTGGAGGGAGGGGCAACGCTCTCTCCGACCCGGCGCACAAAGAAATGGCCAAAATGTTTTAAGTTAACATTGTCCCTTACTATTTCACAGCCATGATTCCGCATGTAACCCAAGGTCTGTCGTTTCCCATCGTGGTGCCCGACCCAAGTGGAGGCGTCTCCCCGAGCGTACACACACTCCCATCCCGCGCTGCGGGGATACAAAGACGGCCGGGATCTCCCTTTCTCTCCGACCCTGGGTTTAACATCGTTTTTTTTATTATGTATTTATATTCGACCTGGTGGTGATTCATCCCGTTATCCTGGCTTTTCATAAGTTTTACTTTTGTCTTTTCATGCATATGCTTCGGGTCGAGTTGTATAGAAAGCATTAAAGTATGGAAATAACATTTCATATTGACTTAATGATGGTGATGGTTCAGTAGGCGTACTTGTGACCTGGTTTAATTGGAGTGGGTGTGAATATCAAACTTTAGCCTACCCTGTTGTTAAATTCCGACTTTAACGTTACTTTAATAGCAATACAGAATAATTGAGCTTTTTGTCTTAACTAGGCGAACGCGAACTTCTGTGACCGCCGCACTGTCTCTGCCTCCCCCCCTGTGCACACAGCCTTGAGCTGACCCACTTAATTTAATTCTTGGCCTTCTTGGGTTTATCTTTGCTCCCTCAGCTGCAGGAGGACAAGGCGTACTTCTACTCCCCCCCTGTGTGCACGTGTTCCAATTAGCTCGGAATCCCTAACACACAATCAGTGATGACTCCTGGCTTTCTGTGGTTATGACTTAGACAAAGGCGCCTCTGCTTCCTTCACTGCCTTTGCCTTGAAGCAAGGTTGCAATTCTGTCATCCTAGCCCTCCTCTCGTTCATTACTTAACAACACCTGGTGTTTTGCAGTTTGGTGCGCTTTGGTGTGTTTCAATCATTAAAAAAAAATAAAAAGATAATATATAAAAATCATCAAATATTATTAATCTCAATTATGGAAGAAGGTTAGGATACAACATTCCGCCCTTTTAAAAATGACCAGTGGTCAAATGGCCACGGGTTATTTAA
>NW_026891374.1:0-62649 GCF_015708825.2 Lethenteron reissneri | reverse complement strand
CGCCGATGCTATTTTAGTGACGTCATCACGCACGCACAGCGAGCGTGTTTACGTCACCTCGTACAAGCCGGGTGGATTACGCCGTCGTTGCCAGTTTGGTGACGTCATCACGCACGCACGGGGATCGTGCGTGATGGCGTCACCGCGCAGGGAGTCGGTGAGAGTCCTTGAGATTGAAATCGCAGCCGAGGGCTCATCGAGCCACACGAAGTCTCCCGTCGGTGACGTTCAACTCATCGTGAGCGGCGCACAACGAGCACAAGTGACCCCCCCCCACACTAATAAAATAAAATAAAAATGTGAAAACAACTAAATAAAATCACAATTTTGTTTTGTGGTGAAAATAATAAAATGAAATACCAATAAAAAAATTTAAACAACTAAATTGTGATTTAATTTAGTTGTTTTCACTTTTTTATTTTTATTATTATCACCTACGTGACTTTACCGAAAGAACCAAAGAGTATGGATTCCTACAGTCACGAAAGCTTCAAAATGAAGATTCAACTTTATATATAACTAATATTTTACCAGGCTAATTCCCACTGAGCCGTGCAGCTCTTTTCTCAGAAGCCACCTGGCCACCACGAATGGCGGCTGCCCGACCAAGTGGCGGCTCACCACGTGGACATTGACAGCAGCAGCCAAACACTCTGAACGCGTGGGGCTGACGTTGACTCTAATCGTGGAGGGGAAAAACGGAGGACCCGGAGAAACATCCACGGGGAGAGAGACGCAAACTCCAAATATGCAGCAGCAGAAGGCGTCACGGTCGGGATCGAACCCACGACCTCCTGCACACCAGGCGAGGTAGTCAACATCTCCTAGCCACCGTGATGATGAGAGAGAGAGAAACACAAACTCCAAATATACAGCAGCAGGCGTCAGGGTCGGGATCGAACCCACGACCTCCTGTACACCAGGCGAGGTAGTCAACATCTCATAGCCACCGTGATGATGATGAGAGAGAGAGAAACACAAACTCCAAATATACAGCAGCGTCAGGGTCGGGATGGAACCCACGACCTCCTGCACACCAGGCGAGGTAGTCAACATCTCCTAGCCACCGTGGCGCTGCAAGTCTATCGGGGACGTTATGGTGAGCGGTAGCGCAGTGGTTCGCGCTACGCTGCGCTACGAACCCCGGGGCCCGAATTCCATTCCCGCTCACGGCCACCAACACCGGTGACGGTTATCTGAACCGGTTCTGAGCCTCCCCTTGGTCGACTCAGCCTCAAATTAGTACGTGTGTTTGTGTATAAACGTCGCAATTAATGGGAAGACAAAGGCGGCCGGGCGTGGTGGCAACCACCCACCCACCTCCCTCGTGTGTCGTTCCGGCCTTCAAAGGTGCTACACCCGAGCAGCACTTGCCCCACAGGTCTGTGAAGGCTACACGGGGGATCTTTGTCTGTGTGTCGGAGACCTCGTGCTGTTGTGAGTGCGATCCAGCAGGGGGCGGTCTGGTGCAAGAATTACGGGTTTCGTAAAATTCTGGACCTGCTTCGGAATAAAACAACTGCCATTACTAACTACTACGACTACTCCACACAGTCCAGTTAAAGTCCTCGCCAAGTCGCGGTAAAGAAACTTAGAGCGCAACATTCCCCGCGCTCTCTGTTTAAGAGATTGAGGGAGGTTTTGGTTTGTTTGTGTTTGTCCACTTGAAGGTGTTTAATGATCAGCTCATGGGGCGGCTCACAAGCCCTGAACCGCGTCCGCTACACAAACAACGCCAGCAGGAGATGGGTGATGACGATGGTGGTGCAGTGTCCACCACGTGCAGTGTCCACCACTCTCAGCGTCCACCACTGGTAGTGTCCACCACTCTCAGCGTTCACCACGGGCACACGGCTTGACTCACACCCAGCAGTGTCCACCACTCTCAGTGTCCACCACTGGTAGTGTCCACCACTCTCAGCGTTCACCACGGGCACACGGCTTGACTCACGCCCAGCAGTGTCCACCACTCTCAGCGTCCACCACTGGTAGTGTCCACCACTCTCAGGGTCCACCACGGGCACACGGCTTGACTCACACCCAGCAGTGTCCACCACTCTCAGTGTCCACCACTGGCAGTGTCCACCACTGGCAGTGTCCACCACTCTCAGCGTCCACCACGGGCACACAGCTTGACTCACGCCCAGCAGTGTCCCCACTCTCAGTGTCCACCACTGGCAGTGTCTACCACTGGTAGTATCCACCACTCTCAGCGTCCACCCTGGGCACACAGCTTGACTCACGCCCAGCAGTGTCCACCACTCTCAGTGTCCACCACTGGCAGTGTCCACCACTCTCAGTGTCCACCACAGCTTGACTCACACCCAGCGCTGTTCAACACTTACCGCAGATCCCGCGGACTCTCAACCTCACATTGGGCGGGGGCATTATTTATTTATTTAGTCGCCCGGCGTCCCTCTCCGCCAGACGCCGTCGTCACTCGGAGCCCTTCCTCGATGGCGCTTCCCTCTCGAGAAGCTGCCACGGCGACCTTGCTGCCGCTCGCAGCACACCGACTCGTGACCGACACGCGCCGAGGAAATCAATGTTCCACGTTGCCACCCCGCGCGGTAAGGCGATTGTGCGCCGGCCGGTTGACGGGGTCATTGTGCATGTTCCTCGATGAGAGAGACAAAGGCGGCCGGGCGTGGTGCTGGTCACCCACCTCCTCGTGCGCCACAACGCCGACCTTCACAGGTGCTGCTGCTCGCTAACAGCACCTGCCCCCACATTTTGTTGAAGGCTATACGGGGAGCTTTGTCTTTGTGTGTAAACGTCGGCATTGGGAAGACAAAGGCGGTCGAGTGTGGTGCTGGCCACACTCCCCACCGTGTGTGCCACAGTGCCGGCCTTCAGAGGTGCTGCTCACTAACAGCACTTGCCCCAAAAGTCTGTTGCAGGCTACACGGGGGACCTTTGCCTTCTTGTCCTGCGTGATAGACTAACAGCTCACCACAAACTCACCACTCAGGAGACGCTCACCACAAACTCACCACTCACCACCCAGGAGACCCTCACCACAACTCACCACTCACCACCAGGAGACGCTCACCACAAACTCACCACTCACCACCCAGGAGACCCTCACCACAAACCCACCACTCACCACTCAGGAGACCCTCACCACAAACTCACCACTCACCACCCAGGAGACCCTCACCACAAATCCACCACTCACCACTCAGGAGACGCTCACCACAAACTCACCACTCACCACTCAGGAGACGCTCACCACAAACTCACCACTCACCACTCAGGAGACGCTCACCACAAACTCACCACTCACCACTCAGGAGACCCTCACCACAAACTCACCACTCACCACCCAGGAGACGCTCACCACAAACTCACCACTCACCACTCAGGAGACGCTCACCACAAACTCACACCACTCACCACTCAGGAGACGCTCACCACAAACTCACCACTGCCACCCAGGAGACGCTCACCACAAACTCACCACTCACCACTCAGGAGACGCTCACCACAAACTCACCACTGACCACCCAGGAGACGCTCACCACAAACTCACCACTGACCACCCAGGAGACGCTCACCACAACTCACCACTCACCACTCAGAGACGCTCACCACAAACTCACCACTCACCACTCAGGAGACGCTCACCACAAACTCACCACTCTCCACCCAGGAGACGCTCACCACAAACTCACCACTCACCACTCAGGAGACCTCACCACACACCACCACTCACCACCCAGGAGACGCTCACCACAAACTCACCACTCACACTCAGGAGACGCTCACCAGTAGGTGGGTGCCGTCTCTTTTGAGCGGAGAGTGATGGACTCGATGGCGAATGGCGAGCCTCGAGTGACGTCCGTCTGGTGGTGAGTGTCTGGTGGTGAGTGTCTGGTGGTGAGTGATGTCTGGTGGTGAGTGTCCTGTGGTGGTGTCTGGTGGTGAGTGTCTGGTGGTGAGTGTCACGTGGTGAGTGTCTGGTGGTGAGTGTCTGGTGTGGTGTCACGTGGTGAGTGTCTGGTGGTGAGTGTCTGGTGGTGAGTGTCACGTGGTGAGTGTCTGGTGGTGAGTGTCTGGTGGTGAGTGTCACGTGGTGAGTGTCTGGTGGTGAGTGTCACGTGGTGAGTGTCTGGTGGTGAGTGTCTGGTGGTGAGTGTCACGTGGTGAGTGTCTGGTGGTGAGTGTCTGGTGGTGAGTGTCACGTGGAGTGTTGGTGGTGAGTGTCACGTGGTGAGTGTGTGGTGAGTGTCTGGTGGTGAGTGTCACGTGTGGTGTCTGGTGGTGAGTGTCTGGTGGTGAGTGTCACGTGGTGAGTGTCTGGTGGTGAGTGTCACGTGGTGAGTGGTCTGGTGGTGAGTGTCTGGTGGTGAGTGTCACGTGGTGAGTGTCTGGTGGTGAGTGTCACGTGTGAGTGTCTGGTGGTGAGTGTCACGTGGTGAGTGTCTGGTGGTGAGTGTCACGTGGTGAGTGTCCTGGTGGTGAGTGTCTGGTGGTGAGTGTCACGTGGTGAGTGTCTGGTGGTGAGTGTCTGGTGGTGAGTGTCACGTGGTGAGTGTCTGGTGGTGAGTGTCTGGTGGTGAGTGTCACGTGGTGAGTGTCTGGTGGTGAGTGTCTGGTGGTGAGTGTCACGTGGTGAGTGTCTGGTGGTGAGTGTCTGGTGGTGAGTGTCACGTGGTGAGTGTCTGGTGGTGAGTGCTGGTGGTGAGTGTCCCGTGGTGAGTGTCTGTGGTGAGTGTCTGGTGGTGAGTGTCACGTGGTGAGTGTCTGGTGGTGAGTGTCTGGTGGGAGTGTCACGTGGTGAGTGTCTGGTGGTGAGTGTCTGGTGTGAGTGTCACGTGGTGAGTGTCACGTGGTGAGTGTCTGGTGGTGAGTGTCACGTGGTGAGTGTCTGGTGGTGAGTGTCTGGTGTGAGTGTCACGTGGTGAGTGTCTGGTGGTGAGTGTCTGGTGGTGAGTGTCACGTGGTGAGTGTCTGGTGGTGAGTGTCTGGTGGTGAGTGTCACGTGGTGAGTGTCTGGTGGTGAGTGTCTGGTGGTGAGTGTCACGTGGTGAGTGTCTGGTGGTGAGGTGTCTGGTGGTGAGTGTCCACGTGGTGATTGTCTGGTGGTGAGTGTCTGGTGGTGAGTGTCACGTGGTGAGTGTCTGGTGGTGAGTGTCTGGTGGTGAGTGTCACGTGGTGAGTGTCTGGTGGTGAGTGTCTGGTGGTGAGTGTCACGTGGTGAGTGTCACGTGGTGAGTGTCTGGTGGTGAGTGTCACGTGGTGAGTGTCTGGTGGTGAGTGTCTGGTGGTGAGTGTCACGTGGTGAGTGTCTGGTGGTGTCTGGTGGTGTCACGTGGCCTGTGCCAGGTCAGGTGCACGCACGTGAATGCGCGCGTCACGCGGCGCACTTCACACCCCCCTTACTCCCCTTCTCCCCCCCCCCCTTACTCCCCCCCCCCCCCCCCCCCCCCCTTACTCGCCCCCTCCCCCCCTTACTCCCCCCGCCCCCCTCCCTTTGATCCCTGGCCCGGCGCTGTAATTGGCGACGTCATTAGGCGCTAATGGTCGCGACACCGCGAAGCTGTCGGTGAGACTTTAACCTGCACCACTCTCCACCACCACCAACACCAGCCACCACCACCAGCCAACAACAACCACCCCACCAACAACAACCACCACCACCACCATCAACAACCACCACCATCAACAACAACCACCACCACCAACACAGCCACCACCACTAACAACCACCACCAACAACAACCCACCACCAACAACAACCACCACCAACAACAACAACCACCACCAACAACAACCACCACCACCAACAACACCACCACCACCACAACAACCACCACCACTAACAACCACCACCACTAACAACCACCACCAACAACAACCACCACCAACAACAACCACCACCACCAACAACAACCACCACCACCAACAACAACCACCACCACCAACAACAACCCCACCACTAACAACCACCAC
Organism: Lethenteron reissneri; assembly: GCF_015708825.2. Taxonomy (NCBI): domain Eukaryota; kingdom Metazoa; phylum Chordata; class Hyperoartia; order Petromyzontiformes; family Petromyzontidae; genus Lethenteron; species Lethenteron reissneri. The sequence goes on along the minus strand of NW_026891374.1, from coordinate 56,694 downwards.
CAACAACAACCACCACCACCACCACAACCACCACCATCAACAACAACCACCAACACCAGCCACCACCACTAACAACCACCACCACCACCAACAACAACCACCACCACCAACCACCACCATCAACAACAACCACCACCACCATCAACAACAACCACCACCACCAACCACCACTAACAACCACCACCACTAACAACCACCACCACCATCAACCACTAACAACAACAAACACACTAACAACCACTCTCCACCACCACCAACAACCACCACCACCATCAACCAACCCACCACCACCAACCACTAACAACTAACAACAACTAACAACCACCACCAACCACTAACAACAACTAACAACCACCATCAACCAGTAAATCGGAGGATCCGGAGAAAAATCCCACGCGACCACGGGGAGAGAGAGAGACACGCAAACTCCCAATATACAGCAGCAGCAGGCGTCAGGTCGTGATGGAACCCACGACCTCCTGCACACCCAGGCGAGGTAGTCAACATCTCGAGCCTGAGGGCAGGCAAAGCGGTGGGCAGGAGATGCGAACTTCTCAGGGCAGGCGGTGCCTGTGGGGCGCAGACTGCCCGGCATGGCACCATCACGACTGCTCGGCCCACGAGGACGCCTTCTGGAGGATCTGGAGCGAGATGCCCGAGACGACAGGGAGGTTGTCCACCCCTCGTGGTGTGTTTAAAGAAGGGGAGACGGCTGCTGCTGCTGTTGTGATGCTCCTGCAGCCCATTGCAGCAACAACCACCAAGGCATGCAGCAGCATCAGCAGCATCAGCATCATCATCAGCAGCAGCATCAGCAGCATCAGCAGCAGCAGCATCAGCAGCATCATCATCACCATCATCATCACCATCATCATCACCACCATCATCAACACCATCAACACCATCATCACCATCATCAACACCATCATCACCATCACATCAACACCATCATCATCACCACCATCAACACCATCATCACCATCATCACCACCATCATTCACCATCATCATCACCATCATCATCATCATCACCACCATCATCACCACCATCATCACCATTATCATCATCTTCTTGTTCTCCTTGCCCAGCCGCTACAGCTGGAGGCCTGCAGGGGATACCAACAGGAACTGTTCCTTCTCTGCTTTGCCGAGATGCCCAGGGTCTACGTTACCATCAAGAGAGAGAATGGTGACTCTGGGTTACCCTTCGTGCTTGGCAGATTCCCTCACGTGCTAATGAAGCGGCTCACGGTGATGGTCAGAATCAGAATCTTGATTGAGAGTTCAGGAGGAATCCGAAGAGCTGTAAAGCTCTTTATTCACACGGCGTCAGCAACCGTTACAACAGCAAACAATCCAAGGCGACGGCGGTGAAACGGAGAGAAAATATTCATAATAATGCGTTACGTAAGTCAGATTTAGCAATCTGGGCAAGGCAGCAATGACAACAACAATAACAACCATGCCAGCCCACACCAAGACAATGGCACATCAACACTGACCACCAATGCAGGCCGACTCAGCACCACGCCCGGCCGCCTTTGTCTCTCCCGTGGCGATGTTTTCTTACACACCAGGTACTCGCTTGAGGCTGAGTAGACCTAGGGGATGCCTCAGGACCGGTTAAAATGTTCGCCGTCACTGTTATGGGCCGCGAGCGGGAATCGAACTCGGATGGCCGGGTTCGTAGCGAAGTGCGCTCACCACTGCGCCACCGCTCCCCACACATACAAAGATCCCCCGTGTAGCCTTTAGCAAACTGTTGGGGCAAGTGCTGTTAGCGAGTAGCACCGATGAAGGCCGGCACGGCTCACGAGTTTGGAGGGGGAGCAGCACCACGCCCGGCCGCCTTTGTCTCCCTCGTAGCGATGCTTAGACAATCACGCAACCAGGTACTAATTTGAGGCCGAGTCGACGTAGGGGAGGCCCAGGATCGGTTCAGTTAAAATCGACACTGCACAGACGCACACACACACACGCACATTCACCCGCGCACGTAACTACCTCTAGACGCACGCACACACAGACACGCGTGCGTGTGTGTGTCTGTGCGTGTGTGCGTCTGTGCGTCTGTGCGTGTGTGCGTCTGTGCGTGTGTGTGTCCTAACATGATTATTTGGGAATAATTAAACGCGCAAGGGCTCAGAAAAAGAAGAGGAGTCAAAGGCCAAAGTCTCCCCCCTGCCCATCACTCCCCGCCCCTCCCCCCATCACTCCCCGCCCCTCCCCCCATCACTCCCCCCGCCCCTCCCCCCATCACTCCCCGCCCCTCCCCCCATCACTCCCCCCGCCCCTCCCCCCATCACTCCCCCCCGCCCCTCCCCCCGTCTCTCCCCGCGCGCCTTCAACACTAATTGGCGCGCCCACGTCGGGCTGGCCACTGCGCATGCGCGCTGCTATTCCCATCCCCCCCCGCCAGCGCCCTACCCCCACCCATCTCTTCCTCTTGTGTCTCCCCCAAGCCCCTCCCCCCACGCCCCCCCCCACGTCCCCCCCACCATCCCCCCCCCCCTCTCCCTTCACTCGCTCCCTACCCCCATCCCCCGCCAGACTTGTTCCCCCACCCCGCAGCTCTCCCCCCTCTCTCTTTCCTCTCTCTTCTCTCTTTCCTCTCTCTTCCTCTCTCTTTCCTCTCTCTTTCCTCTCTCTTTCCTCTCTCTTTCCTCTCTCTTTCCTCTCTCTTTCCTCTTCTCTCCGTTTCCCTCTCTCTTAACGCCAATTAGGGAGCTCAGTTTGCTCGTAATTTTTATGTCTTTTTTTTTTCAAATGTATAAATTCATCTCTCTCCCAAACTCTCCCTTTGTGTGCTCCATCTCCTTCGTGGCGTGTCCACCTCCCTTCGCGCTCTCGCGAACTCTCCCCCTCTCTCTCCCCCCCTCTCCCCTCCCTCTCCTCCACAGACCCCATTCTCTGCAAACACGCGCACACACGCATACACTTAGATATACAACACACACACGCACACACTTAGATATACAACACACACGCACACGTATGTACACACGTGTGTGTATACAACACAAATATCACCCCTCGTAGCCAACATGAGACTTTTAGCATGCGCCCAGGAAGGCCACCAACTGCCCCCGTCTCCCCGTGGCCAGGTACTCAATTTAAGGCTGAGTCGACCTAAAGGGGAGGAGGGGGGGGGCAGGAGGCCTCACGTGCAGACCCACACACTCACGTGCAGAGACCCACACACGCACGTGCAGAGACCCACACACTCACGTGCAGAGACTCACACACTCACGTGCAGAGACCCACACACTCACGTGCAGAGACCCACACACTCACGTGCAGAGACTCACACACTTACGTGCAGAGACCCACACACTCACGTGCAGAGACCCACACACTCACGTGCAGAGACCCACACACTCACGTGCAGAGACCCACACACTCACGTGCAGAGACTCACACACTCACGTGCAGACCCACACACTCACGTGCAGAGACCCACACACTCACGTGCAGAGACCCACACACTCACGTGCAGAGACCCACACACTCACGTGCAGAGACCCACACACTCACGTGCAGAGACTCACACACTCACGTGCAGAGACTCACACACTCACGTGCAGAGACCCACACACTCACGTGCAGAGATTCACACACTCACGTGCAGAGACCCACACACTCACGTGCAGAGACTCACACACTCACGTGCAGAGACTCACACACACACGTGCAGAGACTCACACACTCACGTGCAGAGACCCACACTCCCACGTGCAGAGACCCACACACACACGTGCAGAGACTCACACACTCACGTGCAGAGACCCCACACTCCCACGTGCAGAGACCCACACACACACGTGCAGAGACCCCACACACACACGTGCAGAGACCCACACACTCACGTGCAGAGACCCACACACTCACGTGCAGAGACCCACACACTCACGTGCAGAGACCCACACACTCACGTGCAGAGACCCACACACTCACGTGCAGAGACTCACACACTCACGTGCAGAGACCCACACACTCACGTGCAGAGACCCACACACTCACGTGCAGAGACCCACACACTCACGTGCAGAGACCCACACACTCACGTGCAGAGACTCACACACTCACGTGCAGAGACTCACACACTCACGTGCAGAGACCCACACACTCACGTGCAGAGATTTCACACACTCACGTGCAGAGACCCACAAACTCACGTGCAGAGACTCACACACTCACGTGCAGAGACTCACACACGTGCAGAGACTCACACACTCACGTGCAGAGACCCACACTCCCACGTGCAGAGACCCACACACACACGTGCAGAGACCCACACACACACGTGCAGAGACCCACACACTCACGTGCAGAGACCACACACTCAAGTGCAGAGACCCACACACTCACGTGCAGAGACCCACACACTCACGTGCAGAGACCCACACACTCACGTGCAGAGACTCACACACTCACGTGCAGAGACCCACACACTCACGTGCAGAGACCCACACACTCACGTGCAGAGACCTACACACTCACGTGCAGAGGACCCACACACTCACGTGCAGAGACCCACACACTCACGTGCAGAGACCCCACACCACACGTGCAGAGACCCACACACTCACGTGCAGAGACCCACACACTCACGTGCAGAGACCCACACACTCACGTGCAGAGACCCACACACTCACGTGCAGAGACCCACACACTCACGTGCAGAGACCCACACACTCACGTGCAGAGACTCACACACTCACGTGCAGAGACCCACACTCTCACGTGCAGAGACTCACACACTCACGTGCAGAGACTCACACACTCACGTGCAGAGACCCACACTCTCACGTGCAGAGACTCACACACTCACGTGCAGAGACCCACACTCTCACGTGCAGAGACTCACACACTCACGTGGCAGAGACTCACACACTCACGTGCAGAGACCCACACACTCACGTGCAGAGACCCACAACTCACGTGCAGAGACCCACACACTCGCGTGCAGAGACTCACACACTCGCGTGCAGAGACCCACACACTCATGTGCAGAGACCCACACTCACGTGCAGAGACTCACACACTCACGTGCAGAGACCCACACGTGCAGAGACTCACACACTCACGTGCAGAGACCCACACACTCACGTGCAGAGACCCACACACTCACGTGCAGAGACTCACACACTCACGTGCAGAGACCCACACACTCACGTGCAGAGACCCACACACTCACGTGCAGAGACCCACACACTCACGTGCAGAGACCCACACACTCACGTGCAGAGACCCACACACTCACGTGCAGAGACCCACACACTCACGTGCAGAGACCCACCACACTCACGTGCAGAGACCCACACACTCACGTGCAGAGACCCACACACTCACGTGCAGAGACTCACACACTCACGTGCAGAGACCCACACACTCACGTGCAGAGACCCACACACTCACGTGCAGAGACCCACACACTCACGTGCAGAGACTCACACACTCACGTGCAGAGACCCACACTCTCACGTGCAGAGACCCACACACCTCACGTGCAGAGACCCACACACTCACGTGCAGAGATCCACACACTCACGTGCAGAGACCCACACTCTCACGTGCAGAGACCCACACACTCACGTGCAGAGACCCACACACTCACGTGCAGAGACCCACACTCTCAACGTGCAGAGACCCACACACTCACGTGCAGAGACTCACACACATCACGTGCAGAGACCCACACACTCACGTGCAGAGACTCACACTCACATGCAGAGACCCACACACTCACGTGCAGAGACCCACACACTCACGTGCAGAGACCCACACACTCACGTGCAGAGACCACACTCAACGTGCAGAGACCCCAACACTCACGTGCAGAGACCCACACACTCACGTGCAGAGACTCACACTCACGTGCAGAGACCCACACACACACGTGCAGAGACCCCACACTCACGTGCAGAGACCCACACACTCACGTGCAGAGACCCACACACTCACGTGCAGAGACCCACACACTCACGTGCAGAGACTCACACACTCACGTGCAGAGACCCACACACTCACGTGCAGAGACCCACACACTAACGTGCAGAGACCCACACACTCACGTGCAGAGACTCACACACTCACGTGCAGAGACTCACACACTCACGTGCAGAGACTCACACACTCACGTGCAGAGACCCACACACTCACGTGCAGAGACTCACACACTCACGTGCAGAGACCCACACACTCACGTGCAGAGACTCACACACTCACGTGCAGAGACCCACACACTCACGTGCAGAGACCCACACACTCACGTGCAGAGACCCACACTCACGTGCAGAGACTCACCACACTCACGTGCAGAGACTCACACTCACGTGCAGAGACCCCACACACTCACGTGCAGAGACCCACACACTCACGTGCAGAGACCCACACACTCACGTGCAGAGGACTCACACACTCACGTGCAGACCCACACACTCACGTGCAGAGACCCACACACTCACGTGCAGAGACCCACACACTCACGTGCAGAGACCCACACACTCACGTGCAGAGACCCACACCCTCACGTGCAGAGACTCACACACTCACGGCAGAGACTCACACACTCACGTGCAGAGAACCACACACTCACGTGCAGAGATTCACACACTCACGTGCAGAGACCCACACACTCACGTGCAGAGACTCACACACCTCACGTGCAGAGACTCACACACACGTGCAGAGACTCACCCACTCACGTGCAGAGACCCACACTCCCACGTGCAGAGACCCACACACACACGTGCAGAGACTCACACACTCACGTGCAGAGACCCACACTCCCACGTGCAGAGACCCACACACACACGTGCAGAGACCCACACACACACGTGCAGAGACCCACACACTCACGTGCAGAGACCCACACACTCACGTGCAGAGACCCACACACTCACGTGCAGAGACCCACACACTCACGTGCAGAGACCCACACACTCACGTGCAGAGACTCACACACTCACGTGCAGAGACCCACACACTCACGTGCAGAGACCCACACACTCACGTGCAGAGACCCACACACTCACGTGCAGAGACCCACACACTCACGTGCAGAGACTCACACACTCACGGCAGAGACTCACACACTCACGTGCAGAGACCCACACACTCACGTGCAGAGATTCACACACTCACGTGCAGAGACCCACAAACTCACGTGCAGAGACTCACACACTCACGTGCAGAGACTCACACACACACGTGCAGAGACTCACACACTCACGTGCAGAGACCCACACTCCCACGTGCAGAGACCCACACACACACGTGCAGAGACCCACACACACACGTGCAGAGACCCACACACTCACGTGCAGAGACCCACACACTCAAGTGCAGAGACCCACACACTCACGTGCAGAGACCCACACACTCACGTGCAGAGACCCACACACTCACGTGCAGAGACTCACACACTCACGTGCAGAGACCCACACACTCACGTGCAGAGACCCACACACTCACGTGCAGAGACCTACACACTCACGTGCAGAGACCCACACACTCACGTGCAGAGACCCACACACTCACGTGCAGAGACCCACACACACACGTGCAGAGACCCACACACTCACGTGCAGAGACCCACACACTCACGTGCAGAGACCCACACACTCACGTGCAGAGACCCACACACTCACGTGCAGAGACTCACACACTCACGTGCAGAGACCCACACTCTCACGTGCAGAGACTCACACACTCACGTGCAGAGACTCACACACTCACGTGCAGAGACCCACACTCTCACGTGCAGAGACTCACACACTCACGTGCAGAGACCCACACTCTCACGTGCAGAGACTCACACACTCACGTGCAGAGACTCACACACTCACGTGCAGAGACCCACACACTCACGTGCAGAGACCCACAACTCACGTGCAGAGACCCACACACTCGCGTGCAGAGACTCACACACTCGCGTGCAGAGACCCACACACTCATGTGCAGAGACCCACACTCACGTGCAGAGACTCACACACTCACGTGCAGAGACCCACACGTGCAGAGACTCACACACTCACGTGCAGAGACCCACACACTCACGTGCAGAGACCCACACACTCACGTGCAGAGACTCACACACTCACGTGCAGAGACCCACACACTCACGTGCAGAGACCCACACACTCACGTGCAGAGACCCACACACTCACGTGCAGAGACCCACACACTCACGTGCAGAGACCCACACACTCACGTGCAGAGACCCACACACTCACGTGCAGAGACCCACACACTCACGTGCAGAGACCCACACACTCACGTGCAGAGACCCACACACTCACGTGCAGAGACTCACACACTCACGTGCAGAGACCCACACACTCACGTGCAGAGACCCACACACTCACGTGCAGAGACCCACACACTCACGTGCAGAGACTCACACACTCACGTGCAGAGACCCACACTCTCACGTGCAGAGACCCACACACTCACGTGCAGAGACCCACACACTCACGTGCAGAGACCCACACACTCACGTGCAGAGACCCACACTCTCACGTGCAGAGACCCACACACTCACGTGCAGAGACCCACACACTCACGTGCAGAGACCCACACTCTCACGTGCAGAGACCCACACACTCACGTGCAGAGACTCACACACTCACGTGCAGAGACCCACACACTCACGTGCAGAGACTCACACTCACGTGCAGAGACCCACACACTCACGTGCAGAGACCCACACACTCACGTGCAGAGACCCACACACTCACGTGCAGAGACCCACACTCACGTGCAGAGACCCACACACTCACGTGCAGAGACCCACACACTCACGTGCAGAGACTCACACTCACGTGCAGAGACCCACACACACACGTGCAGAGACCCACACTCACGTGCAGAGACCCACACACTCACGTGCAGAGACCCACACACTCACGTGCAGAGACCCACACACTCACGTGCAGAGACTCACACACTCACGTGCAGAGACTCACACACTCACGTGCAGAGACTCACACACTCACGTGCAGAGACCCACACACTCACGTGCAGAGACTCACACACTCACGTGCAGAGACCCACACACTCACGTGCAGAGACTCACACACTCACGTGCAGAGACCCACACACTCACGTGCAGAGACCCACACACTCACGTGCAGAGACCCACACTCACGTGCAGAGACTCACACACTCACGTGCAGAGACTCACACTCACGTGCAGAGACCCACACACTCACGTGCAGAGACCCACACACTCACGTGCAGAGACCCACACACTCACGTGCAGAGACCCACACACTCACGTGCAGAGACCCACACTCACGTGCAGAGACTCACACACTCACGTGCAGAGACTCACACTCACGTGCAGAGACCCACACACTCACGTGCAGAGACCCACACACTCACGTGCAGAGACCCACACACTCACGTGCAGAGACTCACACACTCACGTGCAGAGACTCACACTCACGTGCAGAGACCCACACTCTCACGTGCAGAGACTCACACACTCACGTGCAGAGACCCACACACTCACGTGCAGAGACTCACACACTCACGTGCAGAGACCCACACACTCACGTGCAGAGACCCACACACTCACGTGCAGAGACCCACACCCACGTGCAGAGACTCACACACTCACGTGCAGAGACCCACACACTCACGTGCAGAGACCCACACACTCACGTGCAGAGACTCACACACTCACGTGCAGAGACCCACACTCTCACGTGCAGAAACTCACACACCCACGTGCAGAGACCCACACTCTCACGTGCAGAGACCCACACACTCACGTGCAGAGACCCACACACTCACGTGCAGAGACCCACACACTCACGTGCAGAGACCCACACACTCACGTGCAGAGACTCACACTCTCACGTGCAGAGACCCACACACTCACGTGCAGAGACCCACACACTCACGTGCAGAGACTCACACTCTCACGTGCAGAGACTCACACACTCACGTGCAGAGACCCACAGACTCACGTGCAGAGACCCACACACTCACGTGCAGAGACCCACACACTCACGTGCAGAGACCCACACACTCACGTGCAGAGACCCACACACTCACGTGCAGAGACCCACACTCACGTGCAAAAAGACGACACCACAGATGCCCCACAAAGCCTCTGCACAATCTGCTGGGGCACATGAGGGAGTTGGGTGGTCAGCACCCACGCCCGGCCGCCTTTGTCTCCCCAGTGTCGATGTTCACTACACACTGCTGCACCAGCTACTCGTTTGAGGCCGAGTCGACCTAGGGGGGGTAGGACCGGGTCGCGCCCGCCCCAGCCCCGCCTGGCTGCGAGGTGGCCAGCAGGGGCCGGCAGAGCGACGGATTCCTGAGTCGGTCTGTGCGGAGTTTGGAGCTTCAATCCCTTCTCGCAGCCGCCTGGAAACGAATCGCTGGACAATGCAAAGACAAAGATCCCCCCACCACCGTGTAGCCTGCGACAGACTGCTGGGGCAAGTGCTGTCAGTAGCGAGTAGCAGTGCCTGTCGAAGGCTGCCGCCACTGTGACACACGAGGGGGTGGGTGGCCAGCAACGCGCCCGGCCGCCTTTGTCTCCCCAGTGACGATGTTTACTACACACTGCGCCGGGTACTAGTTTGAGGCTGAGTCGACCTAGGGGAGGGCCAGGACCGGTTCAGATAATCGTCACTGAGGTCGCCGGGTTCGTGGCTGAGCGCGCGAGCTACGAACGCCGCACTCCCACACAGACAAAGGTCCCCCGTGTAGCTTTCAACAGAACTGTTGGGGGGCAAGTGTTGGTCGCGAGGAGCAGCACCTATAGGAAGGCCGGTACGGCACCCACGCCCGGCCGCCTTTGTCTCCCCAACGTTGATTGTTTGTACACCGCAGCAGGGTTTAAGGCCGAGTTGAACGAGGGGAGGGCCAGACCCGGGTCCGATATTCGCCGTCACTTTTGTGGGTCGTGAACAGGAATCCTCACCATCACACAAAAGACAAAGATCCCCCATGTAGCCTTAACAGACTGTAGGGGCAAGTGCTGTTAGCGAGCACCTATGAAGGCCGGAACGGGACACGAGGGGGTGGGTGGACAGCACCACGCCCGACCGCCTTTGTCTCCCTAGTGGCGATGTTTACACATCGCACCAGGTACACACCATCACACACACACCATCACACACACCATCACATATATACCTTCACATACTCCATCACACCCTCATATACAAAACAAAAATCCCGTGGGTTGCCTTAGACTGTTGGGGCAAGTGCTGAGCGAGTAGCAGCACCTATGAAGGCCGGCACGGCACACGAGAGGGTGGCCAGCACCACGCCCGACCGCCTTTGTCTCCCTAGTGGCGATGTTTACACACCGCACCAGGTACTAATTTGAGGCTGAGTCGCCCCAGGGGAAGCCCAGCACCGGTTCAGATAATCGTAATTTGGTGTTGGCCGTGAGCAGGAATCGAACTCGGGTCGCCGGATTCGTAGTGCAGCGTAGCGCTAACCGCTACACACACACACACACACCATCACACACACACACACCATCACACACACACCATCACACACACACACACACCATCATACACACACACACCATCACACACACACACACCATCATACACACACCATCACACACACCATCACACACACCATCACACACACACACCATCATACACACACCATCACACACCATCTCACACACACACACTATCACACACCATCACACACACATACCATCACACACCATCACACACACATACCATCACACACATACACCATCACACACCATCACACACACATACCATCACACACACACAAACCATCATACACACACACCATCATACACACACCACATCACACACACACACCATCATACACACACCACATCACACACACACACCATCATACACACACACACCATCATACACACACCACATCACACACACATACCATCACACACACCATCATACACACACACATACCATCACACACACACACCATCATACACACACACCATCATACACACACCACATCACACACACACCATCATACACACACCACATCACACACACCACATCACACACACACCATCATACACACACCACATCACACACACACACACCATCACACACACACACACCATCATACACACACCACATTACACACACATACCATCACACACACACCATCACACACACACCATCACGCACACACACCATCATACACACACCACATCACACACACACACCATCATACACACACCACATCACACACACACACCATCATACACACACCATCACACACACACACCATCACGCACACACACCATCACACACACACACACTATCACACACACACCATCATACACACACCACATCACACACACATACCATCACACACACACACCCTCACATACACCATCACGCACACACACCATCACACACACCATCACATACATACCCTCACATACACCATCACACACACACACCATCACACACCATCTCACACACACACCATCACACACACACACTATCACACACACACCATCACACACACACCCTCCCTCGCCACAACACACTCCCCACACTGATAGCGTTCTTCCACACCCCCCCTTACACCCCCCCTCCTCCTCACTTCACACTCCCCCCTCCCTCCCTTCTCTCTCCGCAACACTCCCCTCCCCATTCCACACACACTCCCCCACACACACACACACCCCACACACACACTCCCCCCCACACACACACACTCCACCATCTCCCACACACACACACCCCACACACACACATTCCACACACACACACCCCACACACACACTCCCCCCCCCACACACACACCCCGCACACACACTCCCCCATCTCTCACACATACACCCCCCACACACACTCCCATCTCTCACACACACACCCCACACACACACACTCCCCCATCACACACACACTCCACACGCACACTCCCATCTCTCACACACACCCCACACATATTCCATCTCACACACCCCACACACACGCACTCCCATATCTCACACACACGCTCCCCGTGTAGCCTTCACACACTGTGGGGGCAAGTGCTGTTAGCGAGTAGCAGCGCCTATTAAGGCCAGAACAGCACACCAGGGGCTGGGTGGCCAACACCACGCCCGACCGCCTTTGTCTCCCCAGTGGCGATGTTTACTACACATTGCACCAGGTACTCATTTGAGGCTGAGTCGTCCCAGGGGAGGCCCAGGACCGGTTCAGATAATTGTCACTGCTGTGGGTCACCGGGTTAGTAGCGCAGCGTAGCGCTAACCACTGCGCCACCGCTCCACACACATCCCACACACAGACATCACACGCACACACCACACACAAACCCCACACACACATGCTCACCCCACACACAGACACCCACACTCACACACACCCCCCCACACACACCCCACACACAGACACCCCACACACACACACCCCACACACACTCACCCCACACACCCCACACACACACACTCACCCTACACACACACTCATCCCACACACAGACACCCCACACACACACCCCCCACACACACACCCCACACACAGACACACACCCCACACACACACACCACACACACACCCCACACACACACCCCACACACACACATACCCCACACACACACATACCCCCCACACACTCACCCCACACCCCCCACACACTTCCCCTCCCCATCGCACTCTCCTATCTCATACCCCCCACCGCCACCCCTAACAACAAAGACAAAGATCCCCCGTGTAGGCTTTAACAGAACTGTTGGGGCAAGTGCTGTGAGCGAGTAGCAGTGCCTGTGAAGGCCGGCACTGTGGGCACACGAGGGAGGTGGGTGGTGGCAAGCACCACGGCCTTTGTCTTCCCAGTGAAGATTTTTATACATCGCAGCAGGTACACATTTTGCGACCGAGTCAACCTAGGGGAGGCCCAGGACCGTTCGTAGCGCAGCGCGCCGAGACTACTGCCACCGCTACAAAGATCCCCCGTGTAGCCTTTGGCAGGCAGCTCGGGCAAGTGTTGTTCGCGAGCACCAATGAAGGCCACCCCTACACACACGCACGCGTCTCCTCCACAGCTCACACGCCCTTGCTGAGTCGACCTAGGGGAGGCCCAGACCCCCACTCAGACAATAATCATCGCCGCCAGTCCCACTGAGCCCTGGAATCCAACTCGGGTCGCCGGGTTCGTAGCGCATCGCGATCACCGCCACACACACACACACTCTCACACACACACACACTCCAACACACACACACTCTCCCACACACACACTCCAACACACACACACACTCTCACACACACACACTCTCTCCCACACACACACACTCCCACACACACACACTCCCACACACACACACTCCCACACACACTCCCACACACTATTCCACACACACACATACACACTCTCCCACACATACACACACACTTTCCCACACACACACACTCTCCCTTGCTCCTCCTCCACCCCCCACCACAATCCCACCCACCCCTCCCACCACGCACCACACACGCACACCCTCCCCCCCCCCACGTCTCGGCTGTGCTGCACGGCACACGCGGGGAGTTGTTCACGCCAGCGGTGTCAGTGCGCAACGCCTGCACACACACACACAGTCAGCGTGCGTCTGCACACACGCACAAAGGTGACACCCACGCACACAGTCGACGCACACGCACACAGGTGACACACACGCACACAGGTGACACACACGCACAGGCAGTCCGTCGCGCACACAGGCGACGCGCACGCTGCCTGCAGTCGAAGCGGCCGCATCGCGTCGTGGCTTAGTCTGGCGGCTCAGCCGGGAGGAGTGTTCAGGGCACGAGGAGGACGAGGAGGGGGACGAGGAGGACGAGGAGGAGGAGGCCGCCACTCTCCGAGCCGCATTCCTCGACAAGTCGAGAGGCACCGCGGCGGCGGCGGCGGTGAGTGCGAGCGAGCGGGGACTCTCAAGTTGGCGCGCCGGGACACGCGGAGGGGCGCCGAGTGAGAGAAGCGAGCGAGGAGGAGGAGGAGAAGGGAGAGGGGGCGAGCGAGCGAGAGGGAGCGAGTGAGGAGGAGAGGGAGCGAGTGAGGAGGAGGAGAGATGCGAGACACAGACGACCCGAGGGAGTTTCGGTGAAGACACAACTCGCCATCGTCGTCTTCATCTCGACTGCCGACAGAGGAGCGTGCCGCTGGTGGTGATGGTGGTGATGCTCACAATGATGGAGGAAATGAAGCGCTTTGTGATGATGATGGTGATGATGGTGGTGATGGTCGCGTCTGCTTCGGAGTCCGTGCGGCTTCTCTCTCTCGACCCTCCCTCCTCATCTCCCTGACTCACTGGGAGAGGCAGAGAGAGAAAGAGACACGCGGGGAGAGCGGTGGAGAGAGACGGCGTGGGCTCGGGATAACCACAACAACAACAACCACCAGCACCACCAGCAGCAGCACGTGGTGGCTACGAAGGCGTCAGTAGTTGAAGGATGTGACCGGGGAACTCGCGAGGAGCGAACGCGTGGGCGGGGGGAGTGGACGTCGACTTGAGCAGCAGCAGCAGCAGCCACGTGGATTCTACCTCCTCGGTGCACCTCCGGAGAGGACTTACCCTGCCCCTTGCCTCTTCTCACCTGCCTCTTACCCTTGCCTCTCTCACCTGTTACCTGCCCCTTACCTCTCTTACCTTGCCCCTTACCCTGTTACCTCTCTCACCTGCCTCTGATCCTGTCCCTTACCTCTCTCACCTGCCTCTCACCCTGTCCCTTACCTCTCACCTGCCCCTTAACCTGTCCCTTACCTCTTTACCTGTTACCTCTTCCCTCTCTCTTTACCTCTTTCCCTGCCTCTCACCTGTTACCTCTCACCCTGCCCACCCGTCCCACCGTCCACCCGCCGCTCACACCGCCTCGCCCGAGCGCGGCCCCCGACTCGCACGGACAAGTTGGATGCTAAAGATTCGTAACATTTCACCTCTTTTGTTTTTAAATCTCCACGACGACGACGATGGTGGTGGTGGTGGCGGCGACGATGCACGAGGCCGCGGACAACTCGAACCACGCGCGCGCGCACACGTGAGTGCGCGCCCCCCTGTGCGATTGACGTGCACGTGTGTGTGCACGTGTGTGCGTGTGTGTGTGCACGTGTGTGTGTGCACGTGTGTGCACGTATGTGTGTGCACGTGTGTGCGCGTGTGTGTCCACGTGCGTGTGTCCACGTGCGTGCGTGCACGTGCGTGCACGTGCGTGCACGTGCGTGCACGTGCGTGCACGTGTGTGCACGTGTGTGCACGTGTGTGTGTGCACGTGTGTGCGTGCACGCGCGTGTGTGCGCACGTGCGTGTGTGTGCACGTGTGTGTGTGTCCACGTGTGTGTGTGCGTGTGTGTGTGCACGCGTGTGTGTGTATCTGTCAGGTCGTGCCAGTGCGTGTCTGTGTGCCTATTGCGCCGTCTTTGTTGTGACTACCCGGGCGTGTACCGCCTGCCTCTGCGTGTGTCCGTGTACATCTCGCCAGAGTGTGCGTGTCTGTGTGTGTGTACCCGTGTGTGTGTGTGTCTGTACCCGTGTGTGTGTCTGTACCCGTGTGTGTGTCTGTACCCGTGTGTGTGTGTACCCGTGTGTGTGTGTACCTGTGTGTGTGTGTGTACCTGTGTGTGTGTGTGTGTACCCGTGTGTTTGTGTGTACCCGTGCGTGTGTGTGTACCCGTGTGTGTGTGTGTACCCGTGTGTGTGTGTGTGTGTACCCGTGCGTGTGTGTGTACCTGTGTGTGTGTACCTGTGTGTGTACCTGTGTGTGTGTACCCGTGTGTGTGTGTACCCGTGTGTGTGTGTACCCGTGTGTGTGTGTGTGTACCCGTGTGTGTGTGTGTACCCGTGTGTGTGTGTGTGTACCCGTGTGTTTGTGTGTGTACCCGTGTGTGTGTGTGCCCGTGTGTGTGTGTGCCCGTGTGTGTGTGTACCCGTGTGTGTGTGTGTACCCGTGTGTGTGTGTACCCGTGTGTGTGTGTGCCCGTGTGTGTGTGTGTACCCGTGTGTGTGTGTGACCGTGTGTGTGTACCCGTGTGTGTGTGTACCCGTGTGTGTGTGTGACCGTGTGTGTGTATGTACCCGTGTATGTGTGTGTACCCGTGTATGTGTGTGTGACCGTGTGTACCCGTGTGTGTGTACCCGTGTGTGTGTACCCGTGTGTGTGT
The DNA here is from genome assembly GCF_015708825.2 of Lethenteron reissneri. Lineage (NCBI taxonomy): Eukaryota > Metazoa > Chordata > Hyperoartia > Petromyzontiformes > Petromyzontidae > Lethenteron > Lethenteron reissneri. Next base: position 39,540 of record NW_026891374.1, on the reverse strand, counting down.
GTGTACCGTGTGTGTGTGTGTGCCTGTGTGTGTGTGTGTATACCCGTGTGTGTGTGTACCCGTGTGTGTACCCGTGTGTGTGTGTGTACCCGTGTGTGTACTCGTGTGTGTGTGTGTGTGTGACCGTGTGTGTGTACACGTGTGTGTGTGTGTGTGACCGTTGTGTGTGTGTGACCGTTGTGTGTGTGTATCCGTGTGTGTGTGTGTGTAGCCGTGTGTGTGTGTACCTGTGTGTGTGTACCTGTGTGTGTACCCGTGTGTGTGTGTACCTGTGTGTGTGTTCTCGTGTGTGTGTAGCGGTTAGCGCGCTGCGCTATGAACCTGGCGACACGGGTTCGATTCCCGCTCACGGCCAACACCAGTGACGATTATCTGAACCGGTCCTGGGTCTCCCCTAGGTCGACTCAGCCTCAAATGAGTACCCGGTGCGGTGTGTAAACATCGCCACTGGGGAGACAAAGGCGGTCGGGCGTGGTGCTGGCCACCCACCCCCTCGTGTGCCGTGCCGGCCTTCATAGGTGCTCGCTAACAGCACTTGCCCCTACAGATTGTTAAGGCTATACGGGGGATCTTTGTCTTTGTGTGTGTGTGTGTGCCTGTGTGTGTGTGTACCCGTGTGTGTGTGTATACCCGTGTGTGTGTACCTGTGTGTGTGTGTGTACCTGTGTGTGTGTACCTGTGTGTGTGTGTGCCTGTGTGTGTGTGTGTGTACCCGTGTGTGTGTACCTGTGTGTGTGTGTACCTGTGTGTGTGTGTGTACCTGTGTGTGTGTGTGTGTACCTGTGTGTGTGTGTGTACCTGTGTGTGTGTACCTGTGTGTGTGTACCTGTGTGTGTGTACCTGTGTGTGTGTACCTGTGTGTGTACCTGTGTGTGTGTACTCGTAGTGTGGGCCACCCAGCCCCCCTCGTGTGCCACAGCGCCGGCAGCACTTGGCCCACCACGAAAAGCGTGGCCAAGGCTGGGGGAGCTTTGTCTTTGGTCAAAGTCGCTTCGTGCCTCGACCGGTAGCGGCACTTGTGGGTGACTCAACTCGTGGGTGACTCAACTTGTGGGTGACTCGACTCGTGGGTGACTCGACTCGTGGGTGACTCGACTCGTGGGTGACTCGACTCGTGGGTGACTCAACTCGTGGGTGACTCTACTCGTGGGTGACTCTACTCGTGGGTGACTCGACTCGTGGGTGACTCAACTCGTGACTCAACTCGTGGGTGACTCAACTCGTGGGTGACTCAACTCGTGGGTGACTCAACTCGTGGGTGACTCAACTCGTGGGTGACTCAACTCGTGGGTGACTCAACTCGTGGGTGACTCGACTCGTGGGTGACTCGACTCGTGGGTGACTCGACTCGTGGGTGACTCGACTCGTGGGTGACTCGACTCGTGGGTGACTCTACTCGTGGGTGACTCGACTCGTGGGTGACTCAACTCGTGACTCAACTCGTGGGTGACTCAACTCGTGGGTGACTCAACTCGTGACTCAACTCGTGACTCAACTCGTGACTCAACTCGTGGGTGACTCAACTCGTGGGTGACTCGACTCGTGGGTGACTCGACTCGTGGGTGACTCAACTCGTGGGTGACTCGACTCGTGGGTAACTCTACTCGTGGGTGACTCGACTCGTGACTCAACTCGTGGGTGACTCGACTCATGGGTGACTCAACTCGTGGGTGACTCGACTCGTGGGTGACTCGACTCGTGACTCAACTCGTGGGTGACTCAACTCGTGGGTGACTCGACTCGTGGGTGACTCGACTCGTGTAAACATCACCACTGGGGAGACAAAGGCGGTCGGGCGTGGTGCTGTCCACCCACCCCTCGTGTACCGTTCCGGCCTTCATAGGTGCTCGCTAACAGCACTTGCCCCTACAGTCTGTTCAGGCTACACGGGGGATCTTTGTTTGTGTCTGTGTGCGTGTGTCTTGTCTTTGTGTGTGAGAGTGTGTGCTGCCCCCCCCCCCCCCGGAACGTGAATTCCACACCACGTGCTCGCCTTGAGAATGTCACCACACACAACAACAACAACAGCAAAGAAGCGACAACTTTGTTTTAGTTTCGTCTCAAACGACACCGAGCGGCGCGGGACGACGTCTCGCCGCGTTGTGTCGTGGGAGACGAACAACCAGCCCTGGCGCAGGGGGGGGGGGGTCACTTCGCTGCTGCTGCTGTGGCCGGAGATTCTGAACCGCGGAGATTTCTACTCCCACCCACCCACCCCTGTTCCCACCCCCCCACCCCTGTTCCCACCCACCCTGCTCCCACCTCCGCTCCCACCACCCCCACCCACGCACCCCTGCTCCCACCCCCCCCCCCCACCCCCCTGCTCCCCCCCGAACCCCACGCGCGGTGTGGGGGTTTTCTCCGGGCAGCAGCAGCCGCTTCACGTCCTGAGAGAGGGGGGGGGGGGCAACGGTTAACCCCAAATAGTCACCCGCTCTGTGCGACAGAGAGACACACAGAGAGACACAGATACACGCACAGAGACATACACAGAGACGGAGAGAGAGACAGAGAGAGACACAGAGAGACACACACAGAGAGACATACACAGAGACAGAGAGAGAGACAGAGAGAGAGACATACACACAGACACACACACAGACGGAGAGAGAGCGAGCGAGAGGTAAGAGAGAGAGAGGCTGGGGGGGCTGTAGAGACTTTCACTCTGTCGAGTTGATTCCGTGGCAGGCCATGTGCACCAGCAGCAGCGTGAGCCACTGAAGACGCACGCACGTTGTGTGTGTATCTGTGTGTGTGTGTATGTGTGTATGTGTGTGTATGTCTGTGTGTGTGTGTATGTGTGTGTGTCTGTGTGTGTGTATGTGTGTGTATGTGTGTGAGCTGATCTGGCCCATGCCTTCCAATCACTCCAGACCAGGTGTCAGCATCATGACCAACTCGGGCATTGAAGTCACCCAACAAGATGACTCTGTCCCGAGTGGCCACTTTAGCCAGCACCTGTGACAGGAGGTCATAGAAAGCGTCTGACTCATCGGCTTTGCTTGCATCCCTCCACGGATGTTCGTCTTCGGTGGGGGCATAAGTAACCACGACCACCACTCCTCGCCTCTGGTTGATGGGAAGGCGAGCCCAAAGTATCCTGGGGCTTACAGCTTCCCACACCTCACCGCCACGCTCCCACGCCCCCTTCATTCTTTTGTTCAGAAGAAGAGCCACACCCTGTTGTTTGGCAGTCTCCTGCCCCGAGTAGAGGACTGTCCACCCCTCATGGTGGCAGGAGCCAGAACCGGTCCACCGGACCTCCTGAATGCCACAGAGATCCAGGCGGTACCGGTCCAGCTCCCGACAGAGGAGTGGCAGCCTCTCCTCCGCAGTGAGCGTTCGAACATTCCACGTGGCCATCCGCAATGGTTTTTTGTTGTTTCTGGAGGAGCCCCGAGGGTGAAAATTCAATCTCCTGGCTCCGCCAAATGGGGTTTGGCCAGGAGACGTCATAAAAGCCTGACCCCCCGGGGCCTCCGGCACAAGCTTATTTGTTACAGGTTTATGTTTAATTCGTGGTTTAGTGGTAATGAATTGAAGGTGGAGGGGTTACCAGCCCCTCACACCCGTCCAGAGCCCCCGTTTAGCCACTGTGGTGGTCACAGACGCCATGAGGGGAGAGGCCAATGGGCATTGGCCCTCCCCCCACAGCAATGTCCACGACAGTGTTGCCCGTCCGGCACCGCGAGGAGGTAGGAGGTTGTTTTGCCGGACCTTGGGGTGCGACAGGGATGTCCTCTGGCTCCCACATTATTTAACATCTATTTTGACCGCGTAGTTCGTGAAGCCTTCAATAGCTGTACCGGGGGAATTTCCGTTTGGTACAGATATAATGGGAGGCTGATCGACGCCCGGGTGCGATCAAGGGATGGCTCCCTATTGGTCAACCACGTTATGTATGCCGATGATTTGGTAATAGCTGCTCATTCAGAAGAGGAGTTGGAGGCGCTGTTGCTGAGACTGGAGCGTGCCACTAAGAGGTGGGGCCTTACCATCAGCCCCACCAAAACCAAGCACCTGCCTGGGTATTTTGTACCATCGGACACTCCACCCCCACAACTCCCAATTGGTGATGGGGCAGTTGTGGAGAGAGTGGAGAGTTTCCCATACCTGGGCAGTATGCTTATGACCGGCTCCAGTCTATCAGCAGAGGTCTCACTCCGAATCAGTCGAGCGGCAATATCTTTTCATCGGTTGCGTAACGCTGTGTGGAAGCTACCTGGTCTGTCGCTCCGCACGAAGCTTCAGGTCTTCTCGGCCACGGTCATTCCCTCCCTTCTCTACGCTTGCGAGACGTGGACCCCCCTGGTGGAGCATCTTCGCCGGTTGGAAACATTTAGGCTGGCCTGCCTACGATCCATCCTGGGTTTAACCAGGCTGGATTGTGTGAGGAGCTCACAAATCCTTGAAAGATCTGGGCAAAGTCCCATCAGTGAGCTCCTCCGGCAGGCAAGGCTGCGTTGGCTGGGTCATGTAGCCCGCATGCCCAGCCACCGCATGCCTAAACAGCTTTTGTTCGGCCGGATCGAGGGGGCTAGACGGGCGCGGCACGGGCTGGAGAAGAGATGGAGTGATGTGGTACAGGAGGACGTGGAGCTGAGTGGACTTGCCGATGACTGGTACCAGCGGTGTCAAGATCGGCCTCAGTGGAGGAGGCTCGTGAAGGACGCTACTGGGCAGTTGGAGGCAGTCGCCCTCCAACAACAACGGAGGGCGGAGGAGCGACGCTCACAACAACGAGCGGAGCGCCGGGTGGCTAAAGCACAGCAAGTTGGCACAGTAGGGGGCACAGGTGGTGCATCAGCCAGTCATCTCGGTCATCTCGGTCAGTCGACCAGTGGCACCTGGGTCTGCCCCGTGACCTCCTGCCAGCGGGCTTTCGACACTTCACGTGGCCTCAAGGTGCACTTGGCCTGGCACAAGCATCGTGGTGACGTCACCGCCACTTAGTGGCGAATGGCGGTTGTTGTTGTTGTTGTTGTGTGTATCTGTGTGTATGTGTCTGTGTGTGTGTATGTGTGTGTATGTGTGTGTGTATGTCTGTGTGTGTGTGTATGTGTGTGTGTGTATGTGTGTGTGTCTGTGTGTGTGTGTGTGTATGTGTGTGTGTATGTGTATGTATCTGTGTGTGTGTGTATGTGTGTGCGTGTGTGTATCTGTGTGTGTGTATGTGTGTATGTGTGTGTGTATGTGTGTATGTGTGTGTGTATTGTGTGTGTGTATGTGTGTGTATCTGTGTGTGTGTATGTGTGTGTGTATGTGTGTATGTATGTGTGTATGTGCGTGTGTGTATGTGTGTGTGTATCTGTGTGTGTGTATGTGTGTGTGTATGTGTATGTGTGTGTGTATGTGTGTGTATGTGCGTGTGTATTGTGTGTGTGTATGTGTGTGTATGTGTGTGTGTATGTGTGTGTATGTGTGTGTGTATGTGCGTGTGTGTATGTGCGTGTGTGTATCTGTGTGTGTGTATGTGTGTATGTATGTGTGTATGTGCGTGTGTGTGTATGTGTGTGTGTGTATGTGTGTGTGTGTATGTGTGTGTATGTGTATTGTGTGTATGTGTGTGTGTGTATTGTGTGTATGTGTGTGTGTGTATGTGCGTATGTGTGTGCGTATGTGTGTATGTGTGTGTGTGTATGTGTGTGTGTGTATGTGTGTGTGTATGTGTGTGTGTGTGTGTGCGTGTGTGTGTGCGTGTGTGTGTGCGTGTGTGTGTGCGTGTGTGTGCGTGTGTGTGCATGTGTGTGTATGCGTGTGTGTGTATGTGTGTATGTGTGTGTGAGTCTGAGACCAGAAAAGGCACTGGGCAGAGATGATCTCCCAAGCAAAATGCTGAGGGAGGGTGGCGTTTGTGCACAGACTGCCCTATATGACATCATAACAACAGTCTGGACCACTGGACGGGTTCCGCAGGATTGGAAGGATGCCCTGGTGGTCCCCCTCTTTAAGAAGGGGGACCGCACAGACTGTAACAACTACAGGGACATCTCACTCCTCAGTGTGCCGGGAAAGGTCCTGGCAAGGATTATTCAACATCGCCTTGCTAGGCACGCTGAGGAGAGGCTTGCGGAGCCCCAATGCGGTTTCAGGAAAGGGCGGTCCTGCACAGATGCCATATTTTCTGTCCGTCTGCTACAGCAGAGGTATAGGGAATTCCTACAAGACCTACATCTCTGCTTTATTGACCTGGTCAAAGCCTATGATACCATCAGTAGGCCTGGGCTCTGGGTTCTTCGTGCTTTCGGAGTCCCTGACCCTCTGCTCACGATCATTAAGGACCTTCATGATGGTGAGCGGGCCCGGGTAAAACTACGTGGCCGGGAGTCAGAGCCTTTCCCTGTACACCTTGGGGTGCGACAGGGATGTCCTCTGGCTACCACTTTATTTAACATCTATTTTGACTGCATAGTTCGTGAAGCCTTTGATAGCTGTACCGGGGGAATTTCCATTTGGTACAGATATAATGGGAGGCTGATCGACGCCCGGGTGCGATCAAGGGATGGCTCCCTATTGGTCAACCACGTTATGTATGCCGATGATTTGGTAATAGCTGCTCATTCAGAAGAGGAGTTGGAGACGCTGCTGCTGAGACTGGAGCGTGCCACTAAGAGGTGGGGCCTTACCATCAGCCCCACCAAAACTAAGCACCTGCTTGGGTATTTTGTACCATCGGCCACTCCACCCCCACAACTCCCAATCGGTGATGGGGAAGTAGTGGAGAGAGTGGAGAGTTTCCCATACCTGGGCAGTGTGCTTATGACCGGCTCCAGTTTAACAGCAGAGGTCTCACTCCGAATCAGTCGAGCGGCAATATCTTTTCATCGGTTGCGTAACGCTGTGTGGAAGCTACCTGGTCTGTCGCTCCGCACGAAGCTTCAGGTCTTCTCGGCCACGGTCATTCCCTCCCTTCTCTACGCTTGCGAGACGTGGACCCCCCTGGTGGAGCATCTTCGCCGGTTGGAAACATTTAGGCTGGCCTGCCTACGATCCATCCTGGGTTTAACCAGGCTGGATTGTGTGAGGAGCTCACAAATCCTTGAAAGATCTGGGAAAAGTCCCATCAGTGAGCTCCTCCGGCAGGCAAGGCTGCGTTGGCTGGGTCATGTAGCCCGCATGCCCAGCCACCGCATGCCTAAACAGCTTTTGTTCGGCCGGATCGAGGGGGCTAGACGGGCGCGGCACGGGCTAGAGAAGAGATGGAGTGATGTGGTACAGGAGGACGTGGAGCTGAGTGGACTTGCCGATGACTGGTACCAGCGGTGTCAAGATCGGCCTCAGTGGAGGAGGCTCGTGAAGGACGCTACTGGGCAGTTGGAGGCAGTCGCCCTCCAACAACAACGGAGGGCGGAGGAGCGACGCTCACAACAACGAGCGGAGCGCCGGGTTGCTAAAGCACAGCAAGTTGGTACAGTAGGGGGCACAGGTGGTGCATCAGCCAGTCATCTCGGTCATCTCGGTCAGTCGACCCGTGGCACCTGGGTCTGCTCCGTGACCTCCTGCCAGCGGGCGTTCGACACTTCACGTGGCCTCAAGGTGCACATGGCCTGGCACAAGCGTCGTGGTGACGTCACCACCACTTAGTGGCGAATGGCGGTTGTTGTTGTTGTATGTATGTGTGTGTGTATGTATGTATGTGTGTATGTGTGTATGTATGTGTGTATGTGTGTATGTGTGTATGTATATGTGTGTGTGTATGTATGTATGTGTGTATGTGTGTATGTGTGTGTGAGTATGTGTGTGTGTGTATGTGTGTGTGAGTATGTATGTGTGTGTATGTATGTGTGTGTGTACGTGTCTATGTATGTGTGTGTGTATGTGTGTCTATGTATGTGTGTGTGTACGTGTGTGTGTGCGCGCCCGTAGCCTCAGCATGGTGGCCAGGGCCTGCGGCAGCAGCAGCAGTAGCAGCAGCAGCATCAACAACAGCAGCAGCAGTAGCAGCAGCGCCATCCTCCTCGTCGTCCGGGCCCTGCGGGGCCTGCGTCCGCTTTGAGAGTCGCCTGCGAGTGGCAGCGCCGGCGCCCAGGGGGAGTTTACAAAATGAGCGTCGCCGATTCGTGGACGTTGGGCCCCAGCCCTCACGAGGCTTGGGTTCACCATGGCCAGCCACATGGCACCGAGTACATCGGCATCCAACAACAACAGCAGCAGCAGCATCAACAACAACAACAACAGCAGCAGCAACAACAACAGCAGCAGCAGCACGTGTGGGCGATGGGCGAGGGGCGGCTGCCGGCAGATTCGTACCCGAGCCCCCTGGCCGCCCCCAACCCCGGTGGCTACGAGTTCGCCTCCATGCCCGCCACTTCCTGCGTCAACGCTGAATATTTTGGGATCCAGCCGCAACCGCAGCAGCCGCAGCAGCAGCAGGGGCCGCTGTTTTCGGGGTACATGTCGGCTATCGGTGACCATTATGAACCCATAATGAACGCTTTTGAAGGGGGTCTTACTGAGCAACAGCAGCAGCAACAGCAGCAGCAACAGCAGCAGCAGCAGGGCCTGCTGTTCTCCAGGGGCGGGGCGCAGCCGGGCGGCTATGGCGCGGCGTTCCCCCACGAATCCTCCGTCTACGACGAGTTTGGCTCCATCTCCGTCGCGCCGGCCTTCCCGGGGCCCGGTTCGACCCCGGGCCCGGCCGCGAACCAGGCTCAGGGCCCTGGTCCCGGTGCCACCGTGGGTCCTGCAGAGCTGCAGCTGCAGCAGCAGCAGCAGCAACAACAGCAGCAGCAGCAACAGCAGCAGCAGCAACAGCAGCAGCAACAGCAGCAGCAGCAGCAACCGCCACCTCCCGCCTTTGACATGAACGATGGCCAAGGGCATTTCCCCGCGGCCCCGGCTGCCCCCGCGCCTCCCACCCAGGGCAGGGGCAGGCCCCGGAAGGGCAAGGCAGCGGCTGCTGCTGCTGCGGCTGCTGCTGCCGCCGCCGCCGCCGCTGCGGCCAACGCTCCGGTGAGCTCCACGTCGTCGGTGGCAGGAGGAGGAGGAGGCGGTGGCGCCGGCGGTGGCGGTAGGGAGATGATTCCCGCGGCCGCTTGGACTGATGTGACCGCCTACGAACATCATCATCAGCAGCAGCAGCAGCAGTTGAATGCACTTCACCAAAACACGCAGCAGCAGCAGCAGCAGCAGCAGGATTCGTCCTCGTATCTCTTCGGAGCTCCCAGCCGGGCGCCGCTGCTGCACCAGCAGCTGGTGCAGTACGAGCGGGGGGGGCCGCCTGCTCCTCACAGCGCGCTGAGGATGCGGGGCGGCGTGGGGGGCCTGTACCACCCGCCCAGGGGAGGGGTGGACGCGTTACACACGCACCTCGCCGAATACCCGCAGCAGCAGCAGCAGAGTCAACAGCAGCAGCAGCAGCAACACATGCACTTGCAGCAGCAGCAGCAGCAGCATTTTGGACATGCGGCCAAAAGGGCACGCTCGGAGTTCTACCCGCACGGCGTTGTCGGGGAGCAGGGCCCGTGGCTCGCCTCGGGGGTGGCGCCGCCACCTCACCACCCGGCTCACCACCCGGCTCACCACCACCCTCCCCACCACCCTCACCCTCACCACCACCAACACCATCAGCAGCAGCAGCAGCCTTCGGCGTACGGCGAGGCTGTGCCGCCCCTTTCTCACTCCGCGTTCCCGGCGCGGTTAAGTCCGTCGGCCCACCATCACCCTCACCATCAGCAGCAGCATCCTCAACATCCACACTCTCAGCACCAGCAGCAGCAGCAGGTGGCTGCGGCTGCTGCTGCTGGGCTGGGTTTCGGTTTCCGCAAGCAGAAGCTGGCGAGCGGCACGGCCGGCGCTCACTGCGGCGCCGTCTACCCGACGCTCACCCCTCCTCCGCCTGCTGCACCTCCTGCACCTCCTCAGCCACCGGCGGCGGCGTCGTCGCTTCCGGAGCAGCAGGCGCAGCACAACAACAACATCAACAACAACAACGTCAACAACAACAACGGGCTGACCCAGCACGGCTTCCAGGGCCGGCCGTGGCCCCTGCCCAGTGACATGCTGCCCCGCAAGGGGAAGCTGCTCTTGGCCGAATCGGCCAAAGCCGGAGTGCACGGAGGCGCCGGCGTGGGTAACAACGGCGGTGGTGGCAGCAACGGCGGAGGCGCTATCGGTGGGGTTGTGTGCGACTCCATTCAGCAGCAGCAGCTGTATGCTCAGCAGCAGCAGCAGCATCAGCTGCTTGGGGGGTCTGTCTTACCGGCAGGCCTGTCCAACCTCCACTTTGGGCAGCAGCAGCAGCAGCAGCTGGAGCAGCAAATGCAGAGCAGCCGCTGCGGTCAGCTGAGTCTGGAGAGCCTCCGCATGCAACAGCATCAGCAGCAGCAGCAGTTCATGCCACAGATGGGGCCGCTGTCGGCGATGATGCACAGTGAGATGTGCATCCCCAGCAAGATGAGTCCCAGCCTGTACGCGGCACACCACCACCACCACCAACAACAACATCAACAACATCAACAACAACATCAGCAACATCACCATCACCACCACCAGCAGCAGCAACAGCACCAGCAGCAGCTTGAGTTTGCAATGCTGCGCGGCTCGCCGCACTTAAGGAATATGCAGCAGCAGCAGCAGGGCGGCGCGTGCTACCCGGGCGCGCAGGCCGGTGTGGCGATGGCGCCGCACGGCTGCAGGGCCGTGCCGCACGCCGCGCCCCCCGGCGGCAAGTTTGGCGGCACGCTCGCCCTGGGGGCGCTGGCGCTCGGGGACGCCGGCGGCAAGGACGCCGCGGCGATCGCCGGCGGCGGCAACGGAGGCGGCGGAACGGCGGCAGCGGGCGGAGGAGCGGGTGGAGGTGGTGGAGCGGCAGGAGGTGCAATGTCGTCGTCTTTCGGGCAGAGCTGCCTGGCCGCTCTGTCCACGGCGTGCCAGAACATGATCGCCAGCCTCGGGGCGCCCAGCCTCAACGTCACCTACGGCAAGCGGCAGCAGCAGCAGCAGCAGCAGCAGGCCGGCGGCGGCGGCGGCGGTGGAGGGACGCCGTCGGGCGATGGGAAAGGCAGAGGAGAGCAGGAGGCCCTCGGCGGAGACTTTGGGCCGCTGTCGTGCGCCGTGGAGACCGAGTCTCCGGCTCACGGTGGCACCGCCACGACCCCGACGGCGGCTCACCAGCAGGAGGAAGCCGGCAACGCTCACACGCCGCCCACTCACCACGGCGACGCCGGCGGGGGAGTTCTCTCCTCGCCCGGTGAGCGAGCTCCAGCGGCACTTGCTGCTGCTGCTGCTGGTGGCGGTGGTGGCGGTGGTGGCGGTGGTGGCGGTGGTGGCGGTGGTGGCGGTGGAGGAGGTGGAGGAGGAGGTGGTGCCAGCGGTGGGATTGGGACGTCGTCCGGACGAGGAGGATCCGAGATCGTGACCACGGGGAGAGGGAGAGGCAGGGGTCGTGGCCGAAGGAAAAACAACAACAACATCATCAGTCACGGCGGCGGCGGCGCTGCTGGTACCGTAGCCACAACTTCAACGGCAGCAGCAGCAGCAGCCACATCGACACCGGCGTCACAGAATTGCAGTCCGGGTCTCAGAAACACGGCGACTCCTCGTGGCGGGGGCGGTGGTGGCGGCGATTCGTCCGCTTCAACGTCCTCCCAGATCACGCAGTCTGCATCGTCGTCGTCGTTGTCGTCAGCGCCGCCGCCGCCGCCGTCGGCCGCGTCGGCGGCGGCGCCCGGCCCGGAGGCCTGCACCTCGTCCCCCGGCGGTTGGGCCTCGGGCCACCCGGACCTGCCGGCGTTGGGGGACAAGCAGAGCGACCTGCTGCTGGCGTCCCTCGACAGCGGCATCCAGAGCCTGTCGCCGCCCAGCGACGCCTCGCCCCTCCTCGAGTTCTGCCCGGACCCCGGCGCCATCGACGGCGTCATCTCCTCCGTGGCGCTGGCGGCGGGGGGGCAGCCACCGCCGGGCGGAGGCCCTCCCGGCGGCGCTCCTCCTCCTCCTGCTGCCGCTGCTCCCGCCGCCGCCGCCGGAGCGTCGTCTTTGTCGGCATCGTCATCTTCTTCTTCTGCCCTTCCTCCTCCACCTCCTCCTCTCCCGCCGCAATCGTCGTCGTCATCCGCCGGCGGTGTGGGCGGCGCTCCTCCTCACTCGGCCGAGATGGGGATGAGCTCGCCAGGTGAGCAGCAATCGTCGGGGCAAATTCGAGTTCAGTCGAATGACGTTCTTCTACAGCAGCAGCAGCATCACCAGCATCATCATCAGCAGCAGCTTCTCCAACATCAGCATCAACTGCAGCAGCAGCAGCATCATCATCAACTCCATCATCATCATCACACGCAGCAGCAGCAGCAGCAGGGACATCACCTAACGCTACAGCAGCAGCAGCAGCACACGAGGAGAGTGTACGGGTCGTCCGTGCTGGAGACCTCAGCCCCGTCAGACCACCACCTGCAGCCTCCTCAAGACGTCGCGATGTCCTCGTCGTCCAACTCCTCCTCCTCCTCCTGTCCCTCGTCCTCGTCGTCCACGCCCGGAGTCGGCGGTGGCGGTGGCGGTGGCGGTGGCGGCTCGCCGTGGTTCGTCCACGCGGCTGACAAGGGCTCGCTGGCCACCTCGGGCGGCCTGGGTTGGCACCCGGTGCCCGGCATGCACTGCGGAGGATTCGGGAGTCAAGGAAGTTCGGCCGACGGTGAGTCACGGCTGCAATGCACGCGTGTGCGCACCCACACGCGTTCTACCACACACACACGTGTATCTATAACACGCGTGCTACCACACACACACGTGTATCTATAACACGCGTGTACCCACACACACACGTGTATCTATAACACGCGTGTACCCACACACACACGTGTATTTATAACACGTGTATACCCACACACGTGTATCTATAACACGTGTGTACCCACACACACGCATCTACACGCGTGTATCTCTAACACGTGTGTACCCACACGCGGACACCCATCACAAATGACAGCTCAACGAAGTGGCTTATCATCATCGTCGTCGTCACGTGGACATTTATAGCACGTAGGCTTGCCCCGACACGTGCCGACACCACAAACACACATGGGTACACCTACACACACGTGTGCACACACACACGTACACACACACGCGTACACACACCTACACACACACGTGTGCATACACCTACACACACACACGCGCGTGCGGGTTTTGACTTTACCGAGTGACACCAGCGACGCATGGAGGCCTCACTGCGCTTCGAGCCTCCTCGCCAGGAGGCTGCTGGGACATTGGGACGTTTGGCCATGAGGCTCTGAGTCTATGAGGCTCTGAGTCTATGAGGCTCTGAGTCTATGAGGCTCTGGGTCTATGAGTCTATGGGTCTCTGAGTCTATGGGTCTCTGAGTCTATGAGGCTCTGAGTCTATGGGTCTCTGAGTCTATGAGGCTCTGAGTCTATGAGGCTCTGAGTCTATGAGGCTCTGAGTCTATGGGTCTCTGAGTCTATGGGTCTCTGAGTCTATGGGCCTCTGAGTCTATGGGTCTCTGAGTCTATGAGGCTCTGAGTCTATGGGTCTCTGAGTCTATGGGTTTCTGAGTCTATGAGGCTCTGAGTCTATGGGTCTCTGAGTCTATGGGTCTCTGAGTCTATGGGCCTCTGAGTCTATGAGGCTCTGAGTCTATGAGGCTCTGAGTCTATGAGGCTCTGAGTCTATGGGTCTCTGAGTCTATGAGGCTCTGAGTCTATGGGTCTCTGAGTCTATGGGTCTCTGAGTCTATGGGTCTCTGAGTCTATGGGTCTCTGAGTCTATGGCCCTCTGAGTCTATGAGGCTCTGAGTCTATCAGGCTCTGAGTCTATGGGTCTCTGAGTCTATGGGTCTCTGAGTCTGAGGCCTCTGAGTCTATGGGTCTCTGAGTCTATGGGTCTCTGAGTCTATGGGCCTCTGTTAGTCTATGGGTCTCTGAGTCTATGAGGCCTCTGTGTTAGTCTATGGGTCTCTGAGTCTATGAGGCCTCTGTGTTAGTCTATGGGTCTCTGAGTCTATGGGTCTCTGAGTCTATGAGGCTCTGAGTCTATGGGCCTCTGAGTCTATGGGTCTCTGAGTCTATGGGCCTCTGAGTCTATGAGTCTCTGAGTCTATGGGTCTCTGAGTCTATGGGCCTCTGAGTCTATGAGGCTCTGAGTCTATGGGCCTCTGAGTTTATGAGGCTCTGAGTCTATGGGTCTCTGAGTCTATGAGGTTCTGAGTCTATGGGTCTCTGAGTCTATGAGGCTCTGAGTCTATGAGGCTCTGAGTCTATGGGCCTCTGAATCTATGAGGTTCTGAGTCTGTGGACCTCTGAGTCTATGGGCCTCTGAGTCTATGTTGGCTCTGAGTCTATGGGCCTCTGAGTCTATGAGGCTCTGAGTCTATGGGCCTCAGAGTCGATGAGGCTCTAAGTCTATGGGCCTCTGAGTCTATGAGGCTCTGAGTCTATGAGGCTCTGAGTCTATGAGGCTCTGAGTATATGGGTCTCGAAGTCTATGGGTCTCTGAGTATATGGGTCTCGAAGTCTATGGGTCTCTGTGTGAGTCTGTGGGTCTCTGTGAGTATATGGGACTCTGAGACCATGGGTCTCTATCTGAGTCTACAGGTCTCCATGCGAGTCTACGTGTGTCTTTGCGAGTCTACGGGTCTCTGTGTAAGTATATGGGCCTCTGTGTGAGTCTGTGGGTCTCTATCCGAGTCTACGGGTCTCCATGGGGGAGGGGCGCACGCACTGCGACACTCCCTTGACCCGGACAGCGCCGTGGTCCATCAAGTTCACTGCCGAGATCACGGCGCTGATGACCCACGTGACGTTCACTATCACCAAACACTCACCACCATGAACCCTCACCTTGATCCATTATCACCAAACACTCACCACCATGAACCCTCACCCTGATCCATTATCACCAAACACTCACCACCATGAACCCTCACCTTGATCCATTATCACCAAACACTCACCACCATGAACCCTCACCCTGATCCATTATCACCAAACACTCACCACCATGAACCCTCACCCTGATCCATTATCACCAAACACTCACCACCATGAACCCTCACCTTGATCCATTATCACTAAACACTCACCACCATGAACCCTCACTCTGATCCATTATCACCAAACACTCACCACCATGAACCCTCACCCACATCCATTATCACCAAACACTCACCACCATGAACCCTCACTCTGATCCATTATCACCAAACACTCACCACCATGAACCCTCACCCTGATCCATTATCACCAAACACTCACCACCATGAACCCTCACTCTGATCCATTATCACCAAACACTCACCACCATGAACCCTCACCCACATCCATTATCACCAAACACTCACCACCATGAACCCTCATCCTGATCCATTATTACCAAACACTCACCACCATGAACCCTCACCCACATCCATTATCACCAAACACTCACCACCATGAACCCTCACCTTGATCCATTATCACCAAACACTCACCACCATGAACCCTCACTCTGATCCATTATCACCAAACACTCACCACCATGAACCCTCACTCTGATCCATTATCACCAAACACTCACCACCATGAACCCTCACTCTGATCCATTATCACCAAACACTCACCACCATGAACCCTCACTCTGATCCATTATCACCAAACACTCACCACCATGAACCCTCACCCTGATCCATTATCACCAAACACTCACCACCATGAACCCTCACTCTGATCCATTATCACCAAACACTCACCACCATGACCCTCACTCTGATCCATTATCACCAAACACTCACCACCATGAACCCTCACCCACATCCATTATCACCAAACACTCACCACCATGAACCCTCACCTTGATCCATTATCACCAAACACTCACCACCATGAACCCTCATCCTGATCCATTATCACCAAACACTCACCACCATGAACCCTCACCCACATCCATTATCACCAAACACTCACCACCATGAACCCTCACCTTGATCCATTATCACCAAACACTCACCACCATGAACCCTCACTCTGATCCATTATCACCAAACACTCACCACCATGAACCCTCACTCTGATCCATTATCACCAAACACTCACCACCATGAACCCTCACTCTGATCCATTATCACCAAACACTCACCACCATGAACCCTCACTCTGATCCATTATCACCAAACACTCACCACCATGAACCCTCACTCTGATCCATTATCACCAAACACTCACCACCATGAACCCTCACCCTGATCCATTATCACCAAACACTCACCACCATGAACCCTCACCCTGATCCATTATCACCAAACACTCACCACCATGAACCCTCACCCTGATCCATTATCACCAAACACTCACCACCATGAACCCTCACCCTGATCCATTATCACCAAACACTCACCGCCATGAACCCTCACCCTGATCCATTATCACCAAACACTCACCACCATGAACCCTCACCCTCCCTCCGGGTCCATCGCGGTGCGGAGAGGGGAGGGGGGGACGTCCCCCCCCCCCCACTTCCCCCCCCCCCCGCTCCAGACCGGGTGTCCAGTTACCTGATTTAAAATTAAACGAGGTAGCTTACGCCACTGTAAGAACTCACACACACGTATACACACACACACGTATACACACACACACAAATACACACACAAATACACACACACACAAATACACACACACACACAAATACACACAAATAGACACACACGTATACACACACGTACACACACGTATACACGCACGTATACACACACGCATGTATACACAAAGACACCGATAGTAGAAGAGACTAACTTACACCTCTAGAGTAGAGTAACTAATATCTCTAGAGTAGAGTAACTAATGTCTCTAGAGTAGAGTCGACTTACTTACACCACAGAGTTTCCAAAGACTGCAGTCGTCACGACCCGAATGCAGATTGCACCATCACACACCGCACTTGCCTGATGATTGTTCAACACGTCCCAGTTGCACGCGTACGTATACGTGTGTGCATATGTGGATGTCCTCTAGGTCGGCTCGGCCTCAAATAAGTACCCAATACGATGTGTACACATCACCACTGGGGAGACAAAGGCGGCCGGGGGTGGTGTTGGCCATCCACCCCCTCGTGTGCCATGCCGGCCTTCATAGGTGCTACTCGCTATCAGCACTTGCCCAACAGCATGTTAGAGGCTACCCGGGGGATCTTTGTCTTTGTGTATTCATGCGTCAGTCGGAACGGCGGAAAGGTTCTGCGCCGCAAACCTCGGCGACCCGAGTTCGAGTCAGGGCCACGAGCGACGGAAACGTGAACCGGTCCTGGGCCTCCCCTAGGTCGACTGTGCCTTAAACTCGCGTGACGTGTGCACAGTCCGCGGGACTTCTTTCGCGCCGTACGTAGCCAACCACGCTTGTCGGAGGTGCAGGGCCCAGGACAACAAACTAAGCAACAACGAGCTCTTCTAGAGCAATGCGTGTGTTAGTCGAGACGATGCGTGTGTTAGTCGAGACGATTTGTGTGTTAGTCGAGACGATGCGTGTGTTAGTCGAGCGATGCGTGTGTTAGTCGAGACGATGCGTGTGTTAGTCGAGACGATGCGTGTGTTAGTCGAGACGATGCGTGTGTTAGTCGAGACGATGCGTGTGTTAGTCGAGCAATGCGTGTGTTAGTCGAGACGACGATGATTTGAAAGTGGACAGCTCCAGCGGCTTCTTCCTAACGACGGAAGCCAGAGGCGTTCCAGACGGCCGCAGAAGTCGCGCATCTGAAAGCGCCGCGCGGTGATGATGAGTGTCCAGTGGCGGATACTCCTCGTAGCAAGAGTAGCTACATATATGTTGTACTACATATATGTAGTAGCTACTACACATGTTGTAGATACTACATATGTAGCTACACTTTGAAGGGCCCCGCGCTAAATGCTTTCAAGCTATCAATTCCGGTTCAGTGATTCTGCACTTGCTCTATGACTATAGTACTATACCGCCTTCAACTTTTACGAACGACTGGGTGTTTAAGGTTAGAGATGTGTTGTATTATCTGGCTGTATAGAAAATTAAACAATACAATCACTCTACTATGCAAGTGACACATTTCTGTGTGTGTTTAATATTTAAGTGTTTTTATTTATTAGGGCCCCTTTATAACATCACGCTACAGGCCCCGCACTCGCTTAGGGGCCAGGGTCCTTTGCGAGATCAGCAGCGAGCAGGGCATTGTGGGTCACCTGCGTGCGGCAAGCCGCTTCGTGCGTGACGAGTGCCACCTTCACGTGTTGGCCACTGCCCACCCACGTCAGCGCTGCTTGGGAGCATCGCCTCCGGCCACGGTGCCGGACCTCGTAGCTGTTGCTGCTGCGATTCGTTATCAGCACTTGCCCCGGCAGTCTCGTAGAGGCTACGCGGGGGATATTTGTCTTTGTGTATTTCTGTGGGGGTCGTGACTCAGACCCAATCGGTGGTCACGGGAAACTATAAATAGGGGATGAGGCAAAACGCCTTTTTATAGGAGAGGTCTTTACACACACACGCAGCCACACACACACACGGACACACGCGCACAGACACACACGCACAGACACACACGGACAGACACACACGCACAGACACACACGCACAGACACACACGCACAGACACACACGCAAGACACACACACGCAGCCACACAGACACACGCGCACAGACACACACGCACAGACACACACGCACAGACACGCAGCCACACACACACACGGACAGACACACACACGCGCACAGACACACGCGCACAGACACACACGCACAGACACGCACGCACAGACACGCAGCCACACAGACACGCAGCCACACAGACACACGCGCACAGACACACACGCACAGACACGCACGCACAGACACGCACGCACAGACACGCACGCACAGACACGCAGCCACACAGACACACGCGCACAGACACACGCGCACAGACACACACGCACACACGCACAGACACACACACACGCGCACAGACATACAAAGACAAAGTTCCCCCGTGTAGGCTTCACAGACTGTTGCGGCAAGTGCTGTTAGTGAGCCCCTGTGAAGGCCGGCACGGCACACGAGGGGTGGGTTGCCATCACCACGCCCGGCCGCCTTTGTCTCTCCAGTGGCGATACTTAATTCGCACGGCTGCACCGGGTACGCATTGTTAAGGCTGAGTCGACCTCGGGGAGGCCCAAGATCGGTTCAGATGTTGTTGTTGGCCGTGAGCGGGATTTGAACTCGGGTCGTCGGGTTTGTAGCGCTAACCGTTGCTCCACCGCTCCCATCACACAGTGACACACACACACAGTGACACACACACACAGTGACACCCACACATAGTGACACCCACACATAGTGACACACACTGACACCCAGTGACACCCAGTGACACACACACTGTGACACACACTGACACCCAGTGACACGCACAGTGACACACGCACAGTGACACACACACTGACACACACACAGTGACACACACAGTGACACACACAGAGTGACACACACACACTGACACACACACACTGACACACACTGACACCCAGTGACACACAGTGACACACACACACAGTGACACACACACAGTGACACACACACAGTGACACAGTGACACACACACACACAGTGACACACACACAGTGACACACACACACTGACACACACACACACAGTGACACACACACACAGTGACACACATACACACAGTGACACACACACAGTGACACACACAGTGACACACACACAGTGACACACACACACACACAGTGACACACACACACAGTGACACACACACAGTGACACACACACAGTGACACACACAGTGACCCACACACACACACAGTGACACACACACAGTGACACACACACACACAGTGACACACACACAGTGACACACACAGTGACACACACACACAGTGACACACACAGGGACACACACACAGTGACACACACACACAGTGACACACACACACACAGTGACACACACACACACAGTGACACACACACACAGTGACACACACACAGTGACACACACACACAGTGACACACACAGGGACACACACACAGTGACACACACACACAGTGACACACACACAGTGACACACACACACAGTGACACACACACAGACACACACACAGTGACACACGCACACAGTGACACACACACACAGTGACACACACACAGTGACACACACACACAGTGACACACACACAGTGACACACACACACACACAGTGACACACACACAGTGACACGGCCACGACAGCGTGGGTGTGGTGAGGCCGTGTGGGAGGGGCAGCCACCGCCTGGGCGACTCTCACCTGTCACGTGTGAGACTCACCTGTCACGTGACTCTCACCTGTCACGTGACTCTCACCTGTCACGTGTGAGACTCACCTGTCACGTGTGAGACTCACCTGTCACGTGTGAGACTCACCTGTCACGTGTGAGACTCACCTGTCACGTGACTCTCACCTGTCACGTGTGAGACTCACCTGTCACGTGACTCTCACCTGTCACGTGTGAGACTCACCTGTCACGTGACTCTCACCTGTCACGTGTGAGACTCACCTGTCACGTGACCCTCACCTGTCACGTGTGAGCACTAGTGCTGTGTGTAAGTGTGTATGTAGGTGTATAGGGGCCATCCATTCAGTACGTACGCATCGAGGGGGCTTCACCCAAATGCGTTCGCATGGGGGGGGGGGTCTACTGGCAATGTACGCATAGGAAACGGGGGGGGGTGAAGCCTGGATAATAATTAGTCTACATTGGACTTCACATGAGTTAGATGGGCCGGCGGTGGACTATCTGTTTGCTTAAACACGTTAATATTATTAATCCTTTATCGTTTCTGCGTGAATTCAATATCGGCCGTTCTATAGGATTCCTGGGAGGGGGGGGGGGGGGGGTCCGCGTGCCTACAGGGAGGGGAGGGGTCACGTTCTGACAGATTTTTGGGGACCGACTCAATGGAAGGCCCCTAATGGGGAGCGGTGGCGCAGTGGTTAGCGCTTCGCTGCTGCGCTACGAACCCGGCCACCAGTAACGATTATCTGAACCGGTCCTGGGCCTTCCCTAGGTCGATTCAGCCTCAAATGAGTACCTGGTGCGGTGTGTAGTAAACATCGCCACTGGGGAGACAAAGGCGGCCGGGCGTGGTGCTGGCCACCCGCCCCCTCGTGTGCCACGTGCCGGCCTTCATAGGTGCTCGCTAACAGCACTTGCCCCAACAGTCTGTTCCAGTCTACACGGGGGATCTTTGTCTGTGTGCTGGTGACTGTGTACACGTGTGTGTCTGCGTGAGTGGCTCTCACACCCCCTCCCCTCACCCCCCCTCACCCCCTCCCCTCACCCCCCACTTTGTTTGCCCTGGGAACAATAACCTCAGCTGATTGGTTGCCTCCCACGGGGACTCTTAATTATCATCCGATTGGTGGCTGTGGGGGGGAGGGGCGGGGGGATAGAAGGGAGGGGCACGAGGGGGGGGGGGGAGCAGCTCAGGAAAAGGGGGGGGGGGAAGGGGAGGGGCTGAGCCTTGGGGGATGGGGGTCTTCTCAACCCCGCCCCTCCGTGTCTCTCATCTCCCTCGTGTCTCCCCTTGTGTGTCTCCATCCTTCTGTCTCTCTCTGTGTGTCTCTGCGGTGTCTCCGTGGTGTCTTCCGTCTGTCTGTCTGCCCGTTGTCTCCGTGTCTTTGTCTCCAATCTGTGTCACACAATAATCACACACACAATAACACACACTCACAGACACACAACAAAGACAAAGACAAAGATCCCCCGTATAGCCTGAACAGACTGTAGGGGCAAGTGCTGTTAGCGAGCACCTATGAAGGCCGGAACGGTACACGAGGGGGTGGGTGGCCAGCACCACGCCCGACCGCCTTTGTCTCCCTAGTGGCGATGTTTACACACCGCACCAGGTACTCATTTAAGGCTGAGTCGACCTAGGGGAGGCCCAGGACCGGTTCAGATAATCGTCACTGGTGTTAGCCGTGAGCGGGAATCGAACCCGGGTCGCCAGGTTCATAGCGCAGCGCGCTAACCGCTACACTACCGCTCCCCCACAGACACACACACTCATAGACACACACAATGACACACTCATAAACACACACACACAATACCACTCACTCATAGACACACACACTAATAAACACACACAATGACACACTCATAAACACACACACACAATACCACTCACTCATAGACACACACACTCATAGACACACACACAATAACACACTCATAGACACACACACAAGGACACAATAACACACTCATAGACACACACACAATAACACACACTCATAGACACACACACTAATAAACACACACAATGACACACTCATAAACACACACACACACAATACCACTCACTCATAGACACACACACTCATAGACACACACACTATAACACTCACTAATAAACACACACACACAATAACACTCACTCATATACACACACACACACAAGGACACAATAACACACTAATAAACACACACACTCATAGACACACACACAATAACACACACTCATAGACATAAACACTCATAGACACACACAATAACACTCACTAATAAACACACACACATAATAACACACAATCATAAACACACACACACAAGGACACAATAACACACCAATAAACACACACACACTCATAGACACACACACAATAACACGCACTCATAGACACACACACAATAACACACACTCATAGACACACACACAATAACACACACTCATAGACACAAACACTCATAGACACACACAATAACACTCACTAATAAACACACACACATAATAACACACAATCATAAACACACACACACAAGGACACAATAACACACTAATAAACACACACACACTCATAGACACACACACACAATAACACACACTCATAGACACAAACACAATAACACACACTCATAGACACACCCACACAATGACATACACTCATAGACACACACAATGACACACACGCAATGAAACATACACAACAACACAATGACACACTCACAATAACAGTGGTACATGCACAATAACACTGACACAATGACAAAACACAATAACACGACACACAATAGCATAATTACACAAGGACACAATAGCACAATGACACACACACGCACAATAATACATTGACACAAACACAATTACGCATACACAGCACAATGGCACACGTAGTAACACATAAATAATGACAAAGACATACACAATAACACGCCCAATGATACTAACACAACGACACACAATGGTATACACAATGACACACAATGATATACACAATGACACACAATGATATACACAATGGCACACAATGATATACACAATGCCACACAATGATATACATAATGACACACAAACGCGCTCTTTGACACGCACACATACGACACAATTACAATGGCACACAAAGACAAAGACCCCCCGTGTAGCCGACACAGACTATTGGGGCAAGTGCTGTTAGCGAGCACCTATGAATGCCATACAACAAAGACACACACAATGTCACAATAACAAACACAAAGACACACACAATAACAAACACAAAGACACACACAATGGCATAATGGCAAACACAAAGACACACACAATGGCATAATGGCAAACACAAAGACACACAAAGAGACACACACAATGACACACTGAGACGCACACACAATGGCACAACAGAGACAAAGATCCCCCTATTCGGTACCCGAGTTAGAGAGCCGAGTCGAGCAAATGCTGTTAAGGCAATGGTATAGGACACGTACACACGTACACACGTACACACAGTGACACGTGTACACACACGACACACACCCACACGTACACACACGACACATACACACAGTGACACACCATAACAAAGGCAAAGAACCCCCGTATAGCCTTTGACTGTTGGGGCAAGTTGCTGTTAGCCAGCAGCGCCTATGAGGGGTTGGTGTAGCCAGCACCACGCCCGGCCGCCTTTGTCTCCCCAGTGGCGATGTTAACTACACACCGCGCCAGGTGCTCATTTGAGGCCGAGTCGACCCAGGGGAGGCCCGTGACCCGTTCAGATTCGTCGCTGCTAAAGGTCGTGAGCGGGAATCGAACCCGGCTCTCCGGGTCCGTAGCGCAGTGCGCTAACCGCTGCGCCACCGCTCCTCATGCAATCACAAAGGCGCACGATGGCAGACACACACACCGTCGATGGCGGCACACAGACACACACACAGTCGATGGCAGCACACAGACACACACCACACACAATCGATGACGGCACACAGACACACATCACACACAGTCGATGGCGGCACACAGACACACATCACACACAATCGATGACGGCACACAGACACACATCACACACAATCGATGACGGCACACAGACACACATCACACACAATCGATGACGGCACACAGACACACACCACACACAATCGATGACGGCACACAGACACACACCACACACAGTCGATGGCGGCACACAGACACACATCACACACAGTCGATGGCAGCACACAGACACACATCACACACAGTCGACGGCAGCACACAGACACACCACACACAATCGATGACGGCACACAGACACACATCACACACAGTCGATGGCGGCACACAGACACACACCACACACAATCGATGACGGCACACAGACACACCGTGTTATGGTAATCGCGTCTTCTCAAAGACGATTGCGCCTCTCTCGCTCTCCTCCCCCCCATCTCTCTCCTCTATCATCTCCCCCCCATCTCTCTCTCTCTCTCTCACAGAGACACTCATATATAACTAAGGCAAAGATCCCCCGTGTAGCCTCAACGGACTGTTGGGGCAAGTGCTGTTAGCGAGCAGCGCCTCTGAAGGCCGGCACGGCACACGAGGGGGTTGGGTGGCCAGAACCACGCCGGGCCGCCTTTGTCTCCCCAGTGGCGATGTACTCATTTGTGGCTGAGTCCACCTAGGGGAGGCCCAGGACCGGTTCAGATAATCGCCACCGGTGTTGGCCGTGAGCGGGAATCGAACTCGGGTCGCCGGGTTCGTAGCGCAGCGTAGCGCTGACCGCTGTCTACTGGACAAAGAGCTTTATAGTGCATCGGATTCCTCCAGATTAAATACAGACACGCATACATACACATACACGCACACATATACATACACACATACATACACATATACATACACATACACGCACACATATACATACACATACACACATATATACACATACACACATATATACACATACACACATATATACACATACACACACGCATACACATACACGCATACATACACATACAGTGTGTTTCCCCCCCTCTCGCCCCCCCCTCTCTCTCCTCTCTCTCGCTCTCTTCCCCAATCTCCCCCCCCCCTCTCCCCCCTCTCTCCCCCCTCTCTCCCCCCTCTCTCCCCCCTCTCCCCCCCTCGCTGTGACCAGGAGTGACTGTGCACGCGTCTCTCTCCCTGCAGACTCCGCTACCTGTTTGTTTACACAGATCCAGCTCAGGTGTCGCTGTGGGGGAGGGGTGATCGGGGGGGGGGAGGGGAGGGGTTGGTGTGGGGGGGGGTGATAGTGGGGGGTGATAGTGGGGGGTGATAGTGGGGGGGGGTGATAGTGGGGGGGGGGGTGATAGTGGGGGGGGTTGGTGTGGGGGGGGGTTGGTGTGGGGGGGGGGTGATAGTGGGGGGGGGGGGTGATAGTGGGGGGTGGGTTGTTGTAGGGGGGGGTGATAGTGGGGGGGTGTGATAGTGGGGGGGGGGGGGTGATGGTGGGGGTGTGGGGGAGGGGAGGAGTCGGTGTGGGGGGGGGGGATAAGTGGGGAGCGGTGGCGCAGTGGTTAGCGCACTGCGCTGCCATCCGCACCACCCGAGTTGGATTCCCGCTCACGGCCACCAACGCCGGTGACGATTGTCAGAACCCGTCCTGAGCCTCCCCCTAGGTCGACTCAGCCTGAAACACGGGCAGCCGTGTCGCGGTGTGTAGAATCCACAGCGAGGGAGACAAAGGCGGCCGGGGTAGTGCTGTCAGCCACTCCACTCGCTCGCGCGCCGCGCAGCACTTGCGCCAGAAAGCCTGGTGAGGCTACACGGGGGATCTTTGTTTTGTTGTTGTTGTACCGTATGTCTATGTGTCTGCTCGTCTCTGTGGTCACGTGCTGTGCATGTGTATCTGTGTGACGGGAGCGGTGGCGCAGCGGTTAGCGCCACGAACCCACCCACCCCGGTTCGATTCCAACTCACGGCTAACACCACCGGTGACGATTATCCCAACCGGTCCTGGGTCTCCCCTAGGTCAACTCAACCTCAAATGAGTACCTGGTGCGGTGTGTAGTAAACATCAGCATTGGGGAGACAAAGGCGGCCGGGCGTGGTGCTGGCCACTCACCCCCTCGTACGCCGTGCCGGCCTTAATAGGTGCTCGCTAACAGCACTTGCCCCAACAGTCTGTCGCAGGCTGCACATGGGGGAGGAGGTGGATCTTTGTGTCAATATCTCCTTTGTGGAAAGTCGGACACAACACGTGCCGGTCCCCGCCACACGACTGTCGAATTTCCACCACCGGCTCAGAGAGCCCCCTCCCCCCCCCAGTGGTGACGAAGGGAACCCCGGAGTGGATCTCGGCTGAGGGCGAGGAGGAGTCGGCTGCCACAGAAGACTGCGCCATGAATTAATTACAATCTCACCCCGGCCACCTATCACCCCTCCCTCCCTCCCCCTCACTGATCCCCCACTCATCCCCTCCACCCCCACCCCACCCGCTCGCTCCCCACTCCTCCTCCCCCCCCAGACGCTCCCCCTACCCCCCCTCTCTCTGACTTGTGTTGCATCTCCCCATGTCTCCCCATGTCTCCCCATCTCCTATGCGGCCTCTCCTCTCCACAAGCTCCCCGCTCTCCCCGCTCTCCCCACTCTCCCTTCCTCGGCTCTCCCCATTTCCTCTCTCCCTCTCTTCAAGCTCTTTTTCTCTCCCTTCCCTCTCCTTTCCTCTCATTTCCTCTTCCTCCCTCTCCATTTCTCACATTTTCCCCCAGTCCCTCTGCTCCCAATGCTGTTCTCCCTCCCTCCCTGTCTCTCCCACCCCCCCTGTCTCTCCCCCACCGTCTCTCCCTTCAGCTTCCCTCTCCCCACTCTCCCCACTCTCCCCACTCTCCGCTCTCCCCATTCCCCACCTTCCCCCATCTCCCCTCCTCTCGCTTCCCCCGCCCCCTCTCTGGCTAAGTTGTGCCAACATTAATTTACTGAAACTAAACGACAGGCAGAGAGTGCGTGTGTGTGTCTGGCTGTGTGTGTCTGCCCGTGTGTGAATGTGTGTGCGTGTCTGGCTGTGTGTGTCTGGCTGTGTGTGTCTGTGTCTGTCCGTGTGTGAATGTGTGTGCGTGTCTGGATGTGTGTGTCTGTCCGTGTGTAAATGTGTGTATGTCTGGCTGTGTGTGACTGTCCGTGTGTGAATGTGTGTGCGTGTATGGCTGTGTGTGTCTGTGTCTGTTCGTGTGTGAATGTGTGTGTATGTCTGGCGGTGTGTGTCTGTGTCTGTCCGTGTGTGAATGTGTGTGTATGTCTGGCTGTGTGTGACTGTGTCTGTCCGTGTGTGAATGTGTGTGCATGTCTGGCTGTGTGTGTCTGGCTGTGTGTCTGTTTCTGTGTGAATCTGGTGGGTGCGCGCGAACTGCACTTGGCTCGACAGTCTATTCAGCCTACACGGGGGATCTTTGTCTTTGTGTGCATCTGCTCGATTCAGCCTGCGGTTGGTAGCTGGTGCGGTGCTGTAGTGGACATCGCCAGTGATGGGCGCGCTGATGGCCACCCGGCCCCTCGTGTGCCACAGCGCCGGCCTTCGTAGGCGCTCCTCGCTAACAGCACTTGCCCCAATAGTCTGTTACAGGCTACACGGGGGATCTTTGTCTTTGTGTGCACCTGGTGAGTGGTGGTGCAGTGGTTAGCGCTGCGCCGCGCTACGAAGCTTGCCGACCCGAGTTCGATTCCCGCTCACGGCCAACATCAGTGGCGAATGTCTGAACCGGTCTTGGGCCTCCCCTAGGTCGACTCGGCCTCGAATGAGTCCTCTAGACACCCGATGCCGAGTGTGTGAACACGGGCACTTGAGAAGACATGGTCAAGGTAATAGGTGCTCGCAAACAACAATTGTCGCGTGCTATCGTAACTGACGAGTCGGTGTGTAAATAGGTCCAGACGTTGAGCCAATTACTATTCGCGTGCACAATATTAAAGCGTTCGTGACTGCAGGAATCAATCTTCTTTGGGTCTTTCGGTAAAGTCACGTAGGTAGGTAAAAAATAACAAAGAAAATAACAAAAATCTACGACGTTTCGATCGCAGCGCAAGTCTGTCATCCTGACGACGGCCGCTGGTGTTGCGATCGAAACGTCGGACTATCTTGTTGTTATTTTCCTCCTTGAACCGATCTCGGTGACTTCACCGACAGAGCCACGGAGTCCGCCCACAGCAGTCCCGGGACTCTCCGAGTTCGTCGTGAGCCGGATCGCTGCTGCTGCTACTGCTGCCCCACGCAGCACCACGCCCGGCCGCCTTTGTCTCCCCAGTGGCGATGTTTACTGCACACCGCGCCGGGTACTCATTTTAGGCTGAGTCGACCTAGGGGAGGCCCAGGATCGGTTCCGATATTCGCCACCGGTGTTGGCCGTGAACGAGAATCGAACTCGGGTGGACGGGTTCTTAGCACGGTGTGCTAACCGCTGCGCCACCGCTCCCGCACAATCAGAAACACGTTCATCATCACGCAAATATTCAGACACACAAAGACAAAGATCCACCGTATAACCTGCACAGACTGTAGGGGCAAGTGCTGTGCTGAAGGCCGGCACGGCACGCGAGGGGGTGGGTGGTCAGCACCACGCCCGGCCGCCTTTGTCTCCCTAGTGGCGATGATGTTTACTGCACAAAGCCCCAGATACTCGTCACTGGCGTTGGTCGCTGTGAGCGGGAATCGAACTCGGGTCGCCGGGTTCGTAGCGCAGCGCGCTAGCCGCTACACACACTGGACCCCGCACACACGCACGTGCACACACACACACTGGTACACACACACTGGTACACACACACACACACTGGTACACACACACTGGTACACACACACACACACTGGTACACACTCACACTGGTACACACACACACTGGTAGACACACACACTGGTACACACACACTGGTACACACACACACACACTGGTACACACTCACACTGGTAGACACACACACTGGCACACACACACACACTGGTACACACACACACTGGTACACACACACACTGGTACACACACACACTGGTACACACACACTGGTACACACACACACACTGGTACACACACACTGGTAGACACACACACTGGTACACACACACACACTGGTACACACACACACACTGGTACACACACACACACTGGTACACACTCACACTGGTACACACACACTGGTACACACACACTGGTAGACACACACACACTGGTACACACTCACACTGGTACACACACACACACTGGTACACACTCACACACTGGTACACACTCACACTGGTACACACACGCACACTGGTAGACACACGCACACTGGTACACACTCACACTGGTAGACACACACACTGGTAGACACACACACTGGTAGACACACACACACTGGTACACACACACTGGTACACACACACACACTGGTACACACACACTGGTAGACACACACACACTGGTACACACGCACACTGGTACACACACACACTGGTACACACACACACTGGTACACACACACACTGGTACACACACACACTGGTACACACACACACACTGGTACACACACACTGGTACACACACACTGGTACACACACACACTGGTACACACACACACTGGTACACACACACACTGGTAGACACACACACACTGGTACACACACACTGGTACACACACACACACTGGTACACACACACACTGGTACACACACACACACTGGTACACACACACACACTGGTACACACACACATTTGCACACACACGTGCACACACACGCACACACAAGTGCACGCACACACTGGCACACACACACACACACGCGCGCGTGCACACACGCACACGCACACACACGCACTCACTGGCACACACGTGCACACACACGTGCACACACACGCACACACACACGCACACACACACGCACACACACGCACACACTGGCACACACGTGCACACACACACGCACGCACACACTGGCACACACGTGCACACACACACGTGCACACACACGCACGCACACACGCACACACACGTGCACACACACACATGCACACACTGGCACACACGTGCACACGCACACATGCACACACTGGCACACACGTGCACACACACACACACACGCACACACTGGCACACACGTGCACACACACACATACGCACACACACGTGCACACACACACACACACACGTACACACTGGCACACACGTACAAACGCACACACACTGGCACACACGTGCACACGCACACACACACGCACACACACGTGCACACACACACACGCACACACTGGCACACACGTGCACACACACACACGCACACACTGGCACACACGTGCACACACACGCACACACTGGCACACACGTGCACACACACACACATACGCACACACTGGCACACACGTGCACACACACACACACACGTGCACACACACACGCACACACACACGTGCACACACACACGCACACACACACGTGCACACACACGCACACACTGGCACACACGTGCACACGCAAACACGCGCGCGCGCCCCGCCAGCCCAGGCACCCGACTCCGCCCATTCTTCCAACTGATGATGTCATTCCCAAGAAATCCACCCCCCGTGCACCCTGGCGGCAGGGCAGAGAGGAAGGAGCGAGAGGGAGACGCGGGGGAGAGCGGGGGAGAGCGAGAAAGGGAGAGGGGGGGAGAGCGGGGAGAGCGAGAAAGGGAGAGGGGGGGAGAGCGGGGAGAGCGAGAAAGAGAGAGGGGGGGAGAGCGGGGAGAGCGAGAAAGGGAGAGGGGGGGAGAGCGGGGAGAGCGAGAAAGGGAGAGGGGGGGGAGAGCGGGGAGAGCGAGAAAGGGAGAGGGGGGGGAGAGCGGGGAGAGCGAGAAAGGGAGAGGGGGGGAGAGCGGGGGAGAGCGAGAAAGGGAGAGGGGGGGGGAGAGCGGGGAGAGCGAGAAAGGGAGAGGGGGGGAGAGCGGGGAGAGCGAGAAAGGGAGAGGGGGGGAGAGCGAGAGGGAGAGCGGGGAGAGCGAGGGGGGGAGAGCGGGGAGAGCGAGAAAGGGAGAGGGGGGGAGAGCGGGGGAGAGCGAGAAAGGGAGAGGGGGGGAGAGCGGGGAGAGCGAGAAAGGGAGAGGGGGGGAGAGCGGGGAGAGCGAGGAAAGGGAGAGGGGGGGAGAGCGGGGAGAGCGAGGAAAGGGAGAGGGGGGGGGAGAGCGGGGAGAGCGAGAAAGGGAGAGGGGGGGAGAGCGGGGAGAGCGAGAAAGGGAGAGGGGGGGGGAGAGCGGGGAGAGCGAGAAAGGGAGAGGGGGGGGAGAGCGGGGAGAGCGAGAAAGGGAGAGGGGGGGAGAGCGGGGAGAGCGAGAAAGGGAGAGGGGGGGAGAGCGAGAGGGAGAGCGGGGAGAGCGAGGGGGGGAGAGCGGGGAGAGCGAGAAAGGGAGAGGGGGGGAGAGCGGGGAGAGCGAGAAAGGGAGAGGGGGGGGAGCGCGCGGGGTGAGACGACAGAGAGAGAGAGAAAGGGGGTTGGGGGAGATGGAAGGGGGGTGAGAGTCGAGAGTGGAGAGAGACAGGGATAGAGATGGGCCGGGGGGGGTAGCTAAAGGAGAGGCAGAGAGATGGAGAGAGCTTGAAGGTAGGGCGAGGGAGGGAGAGTGCTGCAGAGAGAGACAAAGACGTATGGGAAATTGGGAGTACGTGTCTCACGTTTTCATCGATTATGCATCGATTATTTCATTTCAAAAATCGATGCCACTCCTTTTCCGCTCATGATACGCGCAGATCAGCCTTCTGCACTTGCAAATTCTAAACGTTATGGTTGTAAACACAACCACACAGTAAACACAAACACACAGTAAACACAAACACAGTAAACACAGTAAACACAAACACAGTAAACACAGTAAACACAAACACACAGTAAACACAAACACACAGTAAACACAACACAACAAACACAGTAAACACGTAACAAACACAAACAGTGCCCACACGTGTGCCCTTTGATCGATGCCCAGAGCCGATGAGACTCAACAAACCTCACCAACAACCAATACCAACAACAAACAAACAACAACCAACAACAACAAAGGATCGTTGGATGTAATGGCGACCGCTGTGCATCAACCGCGTGCCTCTGCCCCTCCGTGTGACGCGCCACGTGTGACGCAACACGTGTGACACGCCACGTGACGCACCACGTGACGCGCCCCGTGTGACGCGCCCCGTGTGACGCACCACGTGTGACGCACCACGTGTCACGCACCACGTGTCACGCACCACGTGTCACGCACCACGTGACGCACCCCTTGTCACGCACCCCTTGTCACGCACCACGTGTCACGCACCACGTGTCACGCACCACGTGTCCGATTGTTACGGTGTGTCGACGACGACGCGTGGCATCTTAACTTTGCTATGAAGGGCCATTGCCCGAAACGTCGCCTGTTATATATTATACGTGGGTGTGTGGTTTTTAATTTGAAGGTCACGCGGTGTTGAGTTTTGTTTTTGGTAATTTGCGTACTCTAGTGGTAGTGCCTTACGCCGGTAATCGCACTCAGTGCCAGCCCAGGCCGAGCAGCGTTCCGCAAAGCAATAAATAAATAAATAATCTCTGAGTGAGGAATTGAGAACTGGGGATGATGATGGTGATGATGATGGGGTTGATGGTGGTGGTGGTGGTAGTGATGATGATGATGGAGATGATGGTGATGATGGTGGAGATGATGGTGATGATGATGGTGATGATGATGGTGATGATGGTGGTGATGATGATGGTGATGATGGTGGTGATGATGGTGATGATGATACATTTAGAAGCTCATATACCTGACGGGGAGTGAACCCGACTGATGATCACCAACACACACGAACACCTCCCCGGCTCGTCTTTACGAGACTGTCGTTTCGAGTGCTGTTGGCGAGACAACACCTCACCACGACGCCTGTGCCAGGCTAGGTGCAGGAGGTCACGTACGACAACACCTCACCACGACGCCTGTGCCAGGCTAGGTGCAGGAGGTCACGCACGACAACACCTCACCACGACGCCTGTGCCAAGCTAGGTGCACGCCAAGGCTGCGTGAAGTGTCGAAGGCTCTCAGCTGGCAGGAGGTCACGGGACAGACCCAGGAGGTGCCATGGGTTGACCGACTGAGATGACCACAGGCAGATGCACCACCACCTGTGGTCCCCCCTTACTGTGCCAACTCGCTGTGCTTTATACGCCCGGCTTTCCGTTCGTTGTTGAGCGGCGTCGCTCCTCCGCCCTCGGTTGTTGCTGGAGGGCGACTGCCTCCAACTGCCCAGTAGCAGCGGCGTCCTTCACGAGCCTCCTCCTCCTCCGCCACACACACACGCAGCTTGAATACGCAGAGGCAATAATTACTGAGTTCTGGAAGGACCAGAACGAGTATCTATACACGGTGCGGTGTGTTCAGGCCATCGGCGAGTGTTGTTGTGGGTGGAAACCGCCGCGCCCAGAGATCAACCCGCGTGTGCGTGCGAGCGAGGGGGAAACGCGCTATCCCACCGAGTGGTGACAGCTCCTCCTGCACGACGCCCCATCTGTGCGTGGCCTGCCAACCCTCGCCGCCGCTGCGGCCTTCACAGCCTGGGTTCACGGCCCGGGTTCACGGCCCGGGGTCACGGCCCGGGTTCACGGCCCGGGGTCACGGCCCGGGTTCACGGCCAGGGTTCACGGCCCGGGGTCACGGCCCGGGGTCATGGCCCGGGTTCACGGCCCGGGTTCACGGCCCGGGGTCGCGGCCCGGAGTCGCGGCCCGGGTTCGCGGCCCGGGGTCACGGCCCGGGGTCACGGCCCGGATTCACGGCCAGGGTTCACGGCCCGGGTTCACGGCCAGGGTTCACGGCCCGGGGTCGCGGCCCGGGTTCGCGGCCCGGGTTCGCGGCCCGGGTTCGCGGCCCGGGGTCGCGGCCCGGGTTCGCGGCCCGGGTTCGCGGCCCGGGTTCGCGGCCCGGGTTCACGGCCCGGGTTCACGGCCCGGGTTCACGGCCCGGGTTCACGGCCCGGGGTCGTGGCCCGGGTTCACGGCCCGGGTTCACGGCCCGGGTTCACGGCCCGGGTTCACAGCCCGGGGTCACAGCGAGCCACGTGCAGCGGCGTCGCCACAGAACCCGGGATGTTCATGGTCCCGGTGACGATGACGGTGATGATGATGATATTCTTTGGGTCACGTCGTGAGCATGGCGACCACTTGCGTTGCGATCGAAGCGCCGTAGTTTTTTGTTGTTTTCTTTGAGCTCATCTACGTGACTTTACCGAAAGGCCCAAAGAATATGAATTCCTGCAGTGACGAAAGCTTTAAGTCACTAAATTGCTAAATAATGCGTTTTTTATTTACCAGTTAAGGCCCCACCGAGCCGTGTAGCTCTTTCTCAGAAGCCGCCTGGCCACCACTAATGACGGCCCGACCAAGTGGCGGCTTACCACGTGGACATTTACAGCAGCAGCCAAAAACTCTGAACGCGTGGTGATGTTGATTCTAAACATGGAGGGTAAATCGGAGGACCCGGAGAAAAATCCGCGGGGAGAGAGACGCAAACTCCAAATATACAGCAGCAGCAGGCGTCAGGGTCGGGATCGAACCCACGACCTCCTGCACACCAGGCGAGGTAGTCAACATCTCCTAGACACCGTGGCGGCCCATTGATGACCAATGACTGGGCTCACTCTATTGCACGTATTGGGTGAGTGTGACACCAAAGCCGAGAGAAAGCGACCACGGCCTCGCGTGTAGCGAGTTGCTGGATCACACACAGGGAGAGAGACTTTTTGACTTCTAAACAACTTTTATTGCCGCCAGCAGCAACAGCACTGTAGGCGATTTCGATATGAAATACAAAGTCACCAGCAACACAAATAATCGCTATAAATCTACGCGCTGAATGCAGCGCGCACCACACGAAATAAAAGTCACGTGGTGGTGGTGGTCATCGCGCACGCCACGGTGACGAGCGAGCGCTTCAGAAGGTGAACACCACGAGGGTGCCGTCCACGCTGGTGCAGAGAGGGGCTTGTCCGGATCGCCAGCGTCGAAGAAGACGTGCACATCACCGACATGTGTGTGGTACATGGCGTGCTCCAGCCAGAGCCGCGCCTTGAGCAGGCCCCTGAACACTGGAAGCAGCACAGAGCAGCCGTCAGTGTCACCCTCCAGCATCTTCTTCCTCGTTCTGTACATGGCGCTGAGAGAGAGATGAGAGAGAGATGGAGAGGGAGGTGTTTGGCAACTAGAACCTCACCACCATCACAAATGCATCACCGAGCCCATCATCACCATCATCACCATCATCATCACCATCATCATCACCGAGCCCATCACCATCATCGCTGCGACCATCATCACTACCCTCATTACCACCATGATCATTGACATCACCTGGTGGGGGTGGGTTATCAGTCATCCTGTGTCGGCTACACGGGGTATCTTTATCTTTGTTTCTGTGTGGACTGCGAGCTACCAATGCGTCACAAGTAATCCGTTACCGTAACGAGATTACACATTCAGTTCATCCGATATCATTACTCGGATCTCCTTACTTTAGGTCTTCACGAGTGGATTCCAGAACTTGTCTTTGATGAGTCACAACAACAACAACTGTTCAAAAACACTGCGTGGGGGGGGGGCTTAGACAGAAAAATAATGGACGACGTTTCGGGCAATGACCCTTCCTCAGCACGTGGAGAGCCCAGAGAGAGAACACACAGATGGGATTTACCTCTATGGCTTCCCTACGAGCGCTGAGATAGAGGCATTGCCTAAAACGTCGCCTATGATGTGTTTGTTTCACGTGTGAAGCCACGCGGTGTTGTTGTTGTTGTTGATGTTGTAGTTGTTGATGTTGTAGTTGTTGATGTTGTTGATGTTGATGTTGTTGATGTTGTAGTTGTTGATGTTGTAGTTGTTGATGTTGTAGTTGTTGATGTTGTAGTTGTTGATGTTGTAGTTGTTGATGTTGTTGATGTTGTAGTTGTTGATGTTGTAGTTGTTGATGTTGTAGTTGTTGATGTTGTAGTTGTTGATGTTGTAGTTGTTGTAGTTGTTGATATTGTAGATTTTGATGTTGTAGTTGTTGTTTACATAACGCACCAGGTTCTCATTTAAGGCCGGTTCAGATGATCGTCACTGGCGTTGGCCGTAAGGGGGAATCGAACTTGGGTCGCAGGGTTTGTAGCGCAGCGTAGCGCTAACCACTGCGCCACCGCTCCCTCACACACACTCACGCGCACACACTCACGCGCACACACGCACACACAACCACGCACAACCACGCACACACACGTATACACACAACCACGCACACACACGTACACACGTACATACGCACGCACAACCACGTACACACACGTACACACACAACCACGCACACTCACACACACGTACACACACACGTACACACACACGTACACAAAGGGCATCAGTTGTCCGCGAGAGACAGAAGCGGTGAGTCAGCAGTAACGCGAGCACGTGGGAGAGTTGGAGACGGCGACGTGGGGAGGAGAGGGGAGGGAGAGAGACGGGGGAATGGAGAGGCTGGGGCAAGGGAGAGAATGGGAGGGAGAGTCGGAGAGTCGGTAGAGGCAGCGCCGTGGGGAGAGTCTGCGTGGCTCGGGGAGGGAGAGAGTTGCAGGTGAGGCCACATTCTGGAGACCGAGGAGGATGAGAAGGGAGAGATGAGAAGTGAGCGCCGTGCCGGCCTTCAAGGAGCAGCGGGCGATGGAGGAGGCCGTGTGCTCGATGGCAGATGACGGGGAGCTCTGCATGCAGTTGTGAGCTACCCGTCGGAGGCCGTAGGACTGCGAGAAGGGCTGCGTGCAGAACGAGAGTGAGTGAGAGAGTGAGCTATAGAGTTACCGAGAGAGTGAGCGAGAGAGTGACCGAGAGAGTGACCGAGAGAGTGAACGAGAGAGTGAGCGAGAGGTGGGGGTTTACATAAAGCAAAATTATTTTAAAAAAAAATACGAAATCATGAACGAAGCAAAGTGCCGACTACACCGAGCATCTTCTTGTTTCCACTGATCGTAAAAGAAGAGAGAGATGAACGACAGGGAGAGACGGGGGGTGGAGCAGCAGTGGGCAACACAACAATGTGGGGCGAGTAAAATCACGTACCGCCTTGTGGGAGTTCAATTGTAAGCCGTGCGGTGTATCTGGGGGAGTCTACTGGTTCCCGTCCTGAGAACGTGGAATTTCCACCGATGCCGTCATCGTCGTCAGCAGCAGCAAAGGGAGCGACGCCTCAACAGAATCAGAATATGTATTTCTACTGGAGGAATCCGATGAGCTATGAAGCTCTTCTTGACAGATGTCAAGTAAAACATGTGCACGCACATTTATAAATCACTGTCACATTCACTCAATGTCACACAAAAACAAAGATCCTCCGTAGAGCCTCTAACAGACTGTTGGGGCAAGTGCTGTGAGCGAATGGCACAGGCTGGCACTGTGGCACAGGAGTGAGTGTGTGTGAGTGAGTGTGTGTGAGAGTGTGTGAGTGAGTGTGAGTGAGTGTGTGTGAGAGTGTGAGTGTGAGTGAGTGTGTGTGTGAGTGTGTGAGTGAGTGTGTATGTGAGTGTGTGAGTGAGTCTGGGAGTGTGTGAGTGTGTGAGAGTGAGTGTGTGTGAGAGTGTGTGAGTGTGTGAGTGTGTGAGTTTGTGAGTTTGTGAGAGTGTGTGATAGTGTGTTGTGAATTTGAGTGTGAGAGTGTGTGAGTGAGTGTGTCAGTGTATGTGTGAGAGTGTGTGAGTGAATGTGTGTGTGTGAGTGAGTGTGTTGTGAGTGTGTTGTGAGTGTGTGTGAGTGAGTGTGTGTGAGTGTGTTGTGAGTGAGTGTGTGAGGACTCCATTCCCTCTCTCGGTCCCCTCCCCCACGGGCTGAGTGAACAAAGGCCGGGTTGTGTGTGTGGGCTACCCCTCCCTACACACACACACACCTACACACACACACCTACACACACACACACACATACACACACACCTACACACACACACCTACACACACACACCTACACACACACACCTACACACACACACCTACACACACACACACACCTACACACACACACACACCTACACACACACCTACACACACACACCTACACACACACACCTACACACACACACCTACACACACACCTACACACACCTACACACACACACCTACACACACACCTACACACACACACCTACACACACACGCCTACACACACACCTACACACACCTACACACACCTACACACACACACCTACACACACACACCTACACACACACACCTACACACACACACCTACACACACACACACCTACACACACACACACACCTACACACATACCTACACACACACACCTACACGCACACCTACAAACACACACACCTACAAACACACACACACCTACACCCCCCCTACAAAGACAAAGACAAAGATCCCCCGTATAGCCTTAACAGACTGTAGGGGCAAGTGCTGTTAGCGAGCACCTATGAAGGCCGGAACGGTACACGAGGGGGTGGGTGGCCAGCACCACGCCCGACCGCCTTTGTCTCCCTCGTGGCGATGTTTACACACCGCACCAGGTACTCATTTAAGGCTGAGTCGACCTAGGGGAGGCCCAGGACCGGTTCAGATAATCGTCACTGGTGTTAGCCGTGAGCGGGAATCGAACCCGGGTCGCCAGGTTCATAGCGCAGCGCGCTAACCGCTACACTACCGCTCCCCACACCCCCCCTACACACACACCTACACACACACCTCTACACACACACACCTCTACACACACACCTCTATACACACACACCTACATACACAACAACCGCCATTCGGCACTAAGTGGCGGCGACGTCACCACGACGCTTGTGCCAGGCTAGGTGCACCTTGAGGCCACGTGAAGTGTCGAACGCCCGCCGGCAGGAGGTCACGGGGCAGACCCAGCAGGTGCCACGGGTCGACTGACTGAGACGAGTGGCTGATGCACCACCCGTGCCCCCTATTGTGCCAACTCGCTGTAGTTTAACACGAAGGCTTTCCCGACCAACATCATCCATAATCGAGGTTTCTTGGGTTAGATCGCGTAAATATATAAATGTGTCGTCGTTAAAACTCGCCACCACCCGACACAGCCAACTAGTTAGGGTTGTCACGTAAACAGAACGTGGCAATTCGTCACTAGTACAGCACTGGTGTGTAGTGTATAGTGTAGTGTGTAGTGTAGTGTGTAGTGTAGTGTATAGTGTAGTGTATAGTGTAGTATATTAGTACAGCACTAGTGTATAGTGTAGTGGTATAGTAGTGTATAGTGTAGTGTATAGTGTAGTGTATAGCGTAGTGTACTCGTACAGTCATTACAACTGGCTTCATCAGGCGACAGCCAGATTTGTGGCGTCACACCTACAGATGGATTCTATTG
>NW_026891373.1:0-68579 GCF_015708825.2 Lethenteron reissneri | reverse complement strand
CGAGGCTTTTCTGTATCATAGAATCTCACCCAGACCCAGAGAACGCTGCTGCTGCTGTGCGACAGAGTGGAGCATGCAGGCGTCCAATACACATCTCAATCATCATCTCCTCCTGGCTTTGACAGCCCCTCTGCCCTTCGAAGTCACCCGTGGAGATTCAACCGCTTCATCAGAATCAACAGCGGCTCATGC
Organism: Lethenteron reissneri; assembly: GCF_015708825.2. NCBI lineage: Eukaryota > Metazoa > Chordata > Hyperoartia > Petromyzontiformes > Petromyzontidae > Lethenteron > Lethenteron reissneri. Next base: position 68,387 of record NW_026891373.1, on the reverse strand, counting down.
TGCACCACATCCCAGAACATGGGAAATCAGAGACAAGCCACCGCAGTGTGATTGTGGGTACGCAGACCAAACTATGAATCACACAGTGAACACCCCTGCGTAATATAAGAATAGGTGTTTCACCTTTCTAGCAATAAAACAGTTGTGTTAAGATGTTAAAACACCAAACAGAAACCTTTTGCAAGGAATCCTGTCTGCATTAACCACACACACGTAAAATTTCGATTTAAAGATTTCGTGACTGCAGGGATTCATCTTCTTGGTTCTTTCGGTAAAGTCACGTAGAATGGAAATAATAAAATAATAAAAATTTAACATAATAAAATAATTTCTCCACCTGAGGACGGCTGCTTGCGTTGTGGCCGAAACGTCGTGGAGAATTATTTAATGTTTTATTTTAGTATTTTATTATTTCCATTCTACGTGACTTTACCGAAAGAACCAAGAAGACACACACACGTACTTGTGGTGAACATGCAAACAAAACAACACGCTCTGGTAGGATATGATGATGCATTGTCTTTCAAACGGATTGGCACACACCAGAGGCAGCTTTCTTTAGAGCCTCGTCTCAGTGTGAGACCAGGGGACGCCAAAAGGCGAACAGCACAAAGACAATGCCACAATGCCAGGGCATTGAGACACCCGATTGTGGTCTGCGCTCTTTCAATGGAGGAGGAACAGCGGGCACGACACGAACTCTCCCCTGGTCAAGCCCTCTCGTCATGGCTGTAGCGGCAGGAACCGGACATTGCTACTAAGCTTCTAGAACGCGCATCGCCATTCGCTAAAGATGACAGCGGAGACTTTTAAGTCGTACTACAAGTACAGAAAAGCACACAAAAATGGCAAAAGCCAAACACGTTTTAAAAAGTGCAGCAAATGAAGCAAATAGAAGACGACCACGTAGGCTTTGGTGACCAATATCATCCATAATAGGGTTTTTTTTGGGTTAGATCGCGTGAATAATAGAAATGTGTCGTTAAACCCGCCACCACCCGACACAGCCAATTAGTAAGGGTTGTCACGTAAACAGAACGTGGCCAATTCGTTATTAGGGGCCGTCCATAAATGACGTCACGCACCTAGGGGTGGGAGGGGGGTTAGACATTTGTGACGATGTGTGACGAGGGGGGAGGGTGGGGGGGTTTGAGGAAAATGGTGAGTCACATACAAATGCGCAACTTCAAATAATATAATTAAATACGATTGTTATAACAACACTAATTTTCATTAATTGTCATTAACTATTGATTATTTAAATTTACTAAGTGTCACCTTTTATTTATTTCATGAAGGAGCATTTTGTTCTCCATGGGAGAATGGAGAAGCATACATTTAGAATGTTTTTTAATGATTGTTATTAAACATTTTGATTCTAATGATTCTACCAGGGCTTTTCATTTTGTGGAATGAATATGTGATTGTTATAATTGTACTCTCCATTTTGCTTCGTTCTACTACAAAGTTTCAAGTATTTTTTTCGTTATAATTACTGTTAAAATTTTATAATTATAAGAGAGTTTCAATATAATATTCTGAACAACTGCAGTTTAGTTAGACGTGAATATTTGAATATGAATTTTATGCAAAATTTCAGCTTTCCAACGCCTCCTTTTTAATAAATGTTTTCTCCTCCGCATCAGAGTGCAGCGCCACATTAAACAGTCCCTCCAGAAAAACGCGGAGTTTTTTGGTGATTGTTGCGGGCAAAAATCGTTGATTATGCGGCACGTTTTCTTAAAAAATGCGATGGAATATGCGGGATATTTATGCAATTTTATGCGATTAAATACGCATTACAATGACAACAGTTTTAGTTTAAAGTGATTTGAAGCATGTTTTATTTTAAAATTTGAAATATGGGTTGGGGGGGGGGGACAGAGCTTTGTGACGTCATATTGAGGGGGGGTCTGACTCTTTGTGACGCCGTGTGACGAAGGGGGGGAGGGGGAGGTCAAAAAGCGGCCAAAATAGCGTGACGTCATTTATGGACGGTCCCCTTATTCAGCAGCAATGTGTTGGAGAGAAACCCCCAACATTTACAATCTGAGTACGGCGTTATTATTTTTTAATTGTATCTTTAATAATAATTCTTTTGAACAATTATTATCTTTTAATAATTACAAAAATGTAAGTCCACGGCAGAGGAATTCGCGTAAACTTAACAAGATGGCCGCCTGCTCTCAGGGACGGGGCCGCCATTGGGTGGGGGGGACACACTGAACTAATGACGTCACGTCCTGTATATTGTTTTTTTTTTTACACAAAATTATTTAGCATTTAAATGATAAAAGAAAGGCAAACGGACGACGCGTCTCCTGCACCTATCCGTCTCTCTGTATAAATACAAAACAATTATTTACTTCGTTGGGGAAGGCTCGCCGGCGGTGACGTCACGGCCGCGCGTGCGCGTTTACGGTGGCGCGCGCAAACGCGAATTTTGTTCCCGCGACCGCCGCAACAGCCCCCCCCTCCTCGCTCGCCGTGCCCCCCACCGTGCCCCCCACCGTGCCCCCCACCGTGCCCCCCACCGTGCCCCCCACCGTGCCCCCCACCGTGCCCCCCACCGTGCCCCCCACCGTGCCCCCCACCGTGCCCCCCACCGTGCCCCCCACCGTGCCCCCCACCGTGCCCCCCACTCCGCCCCCCACCGTGCCCCCACTCCGCCACCCACCGTGCCCCCCACCGTGCCCCCCACGACCTCGGGGCCCGGGTCTTCCATGATCTGGGGGGGGCATCAGCGCTGCCGAATCCGTGAGACGCCAACTCGCGCTCACCGTATCCCACGACAATTACCACCAACGACGATCATCGCTGTGCGTTGTTACATCGATTATACATCGATTATGTTTGAATCAATGATTCTGCGGTTTGTTGATGTCAAGAGAGCAACACCTGCTGATGTTGTTACATCGAGGTGGTCGAAGGAGGCAGATGATTGCGTCAGGAGTAGCTAGCGGTGTGATGATGCTTCATTCATATGGGTCTCTATGTGGGTATATGGGTCTCTATGTGGGTCTATGGGTCTCTATGTGGGTCTATGTGTCTCTGTGTGAGTCTATGAGTCTATGTGAGTCGATGGATCTCTATGTGAGTCTATGGGTCTCTGTGTGAGTCTCTGAGTCTCTGTGAGTCTATGGATCTCTGTGGGTCTATATGAGTCGATGGGTCTCTATGTGAGTCAATGTGTCTCTCTGTGAGTCGATGGGTCTCTGTGAGTCGATGGTTCTCTGTGAGTCAATGGATCTCTATGTGAGTCTATGGTTCTCTATGTGAGTCGATGGGTTTCTATGTGAGTATATGGGTCTCTATCTGAGTCTATGGTCTCTTGAGTCGATGGTTCTCTGTGAGTCAATGGATCTCTATGTGAGTCTATGGTTCTCTATGTGAGTCGATGGGTTCTATGTGAGTCTATGGGTCTCTGTGAGTCGATGGTTCTCTGTGAGTCGATGGGTCTATATGTGAGTCTGAGGGTCTCTGTGATTCGATGGGTCTCTATGTGAGTCAATGGATCTCTATGGGGGTCTATGGGTCTCTATGCGAGTCGATGGGTCGGGTCTCTGAGTCAATGGGTCTCTATGTGATCAATGGGTCTCTTTGTGAGTCAGTAAGTCACGATGTGAGTGGTTTTAGTGTGAGTCTGTGTGTCTGTCTATGGGTCTCTGAGTCTGGGTTTCGGTGTGTGGGTCAATGGGTCTTTACGTGACTTGATGGGTCTGAGTGTGAATCTACAGATCCGTCTTCTTCTATGGTTGATGTCGAGAAACATCGAGCTGATGGTTGATGGAACCGGGTGATTGTGGAGTTAGGAGCAGCGGAGTGGTGAATCGTCGCTGTTGTGATGTCTCCTTCTGTGAATGGGGCACCAAGTCGATGTCACGAGTTGCCTCTGTTCGGGGTGGTGTGACCACAGTCTGGGCGGTGTGACCACAGTCTGGGCGGTGTGACCACAGTGTGACCACAGTCTGGGTGGTGTGACCACAGTCTGGGTGGTGTGACCACAGTCTGGGCGGTGTGACCACAGTCTGGGCGGTGTGACCACAGTGTGACCACAGTCTGGGTGGAGTGACCACAGTCTGGGCGGTGTGACCACAGTCTGGGCGGTGTGACCACAGTCTGGGCGGTGTGACCACAGTCTGGGTGGTGTGACCACAGTCTGGGTGGAGTGACCACAGTCTGGGTGGTGTGACCACTGTCTGGGCGGTGTGACCACAGTGTGACCACAGTCTGGGTGGTGTGACCACAGTCTGGGTGGTGTGACCACAGTCTGGGTGGAGTGACCACAGTCTGGGCGGTGTGACCACTGTCTGGGCGGTGTGACCACAGTCTGGGTGGTGTGACCACAGTCTGGGTGGAGTGACCACAGTCTGGGCGGTGTGACCACTGTCTGGGCGGTGTGACCACAGTGTGACCACAGTCTGGGTGGTGTGACCACAGTCTGGGCGGTGTGACCACAGTCTGCGTGGTGTGACCACAGTCTGGGTGGTGTGACCACAGTCTGGGCGGTGTGACCACAGTCTGGGCGGTGTGACCACAGTCTGGGTGGTGTGACCACAGTCTGGGCGGTGTGACCACAGTCTGGGCGGTGTGACCACAGTCTGGGCGGTGTGACCACAGTCTGGGTGGTGTGACCACAGTCTGGGCGGTGTGACCACAGTCTGGGTAGTGTGGCCACAGTCTGGGCGGTGTGACCACAGTCTGGGCGGTGTGACCACAGTCTGGGCGGTGTGACCACAGTGTGACCACAGTCTGGGCGGTGTGATCACAGGCTCAGCACGTTGCCCCGTAGAGAGAGCTTGTAATTTCTCCTCAGTGCATCATCATGAACATCATCATCTGCTTCTGCTGCCGTGGTCCGTGCGGTGTTGTTGGCACAGTAGGGGACACGCAGCTGCTGGTGCATCAGCCAGTCATCGCAGTCGGTCTACTCATGGCGCTCCCTGGGTCTGTTCCGTGACCTCCTGCCAGCAGCGAGCCTTCGACACTTCACTTGGCCTCAAAAGAGCACCTAGCCTGGCACAGGCGCCGTGGTGAGGTCACCGCCACTTCGTGGTGAACGGCGGTTGTTGTTGTTGTTGCAGCGGATGCGGTTCGTGGGTTCTGTGGCCGCATGAGCATCAGGGCGGGAGATAGAAGCCAGGGCCATGGTGTGCATGCCCTGTGCGCCCTTCTCGAGGAGGGTGTTTGTGACCTCTCATTGTGAACTTCCCATTTGACTTTGCAGGCTTCGTTCGTCTGAGTTGACGCTTGCACCGTCTCACTCGTCACACGTGATGAGCGATGTATTACGTATTTAGTCATGATCGGTTTGTACACATTTATGATGGCAAGTCGGCCGGGGGGGCGAGAGGGGGGGTTAAGGGGAGGCTTTGTCGGGGGGATTCATCATTTTAGTTTTCACGACGAGTGGGGAACCCGTTGTTGTTCTGTCACGGAAAATGATTGACAGCTGTCATTGCCATGCTGATCTCACTAAGCTCCTGTACTCAGAGCACATAGAGTAACATCTACTTGTATATGTAATAATACAATGGCAAGATAATATGGATTGTGAGGGTTTGTTTTGACATTCAATAGGATTTAAATATATTTCGGCAAATTACATTAGTGGGAGCACGGATTAAAAAGTTAGAGCAACTTTAATTAGACCTTGGGATGAGTCTTTTGTATTTGCTACTGTCATTTCGTCGGTGTCGTTATCCATTATGTATAATCATGAAATGTCTTCTGAACTTCCGCCTTTTGAATTCAATGTTTGTTCGTTTCACGGAAAAACAAATAAGAACGTGTCGCCAGTTCCCCAGCTGTAGTTTCTGTGCCAACGGGCCCCAGCAGCCACGAACGGCAGCAGAGTTGGTGTCGGGGCGGTGCACTGGAGCCCAGCCAGCAGCCAGCCAGCCAGCCAGGAAACTCGAGGCATAGATTCTTGTTCCGAGTAGTATGATTGATTTTACTGAATATAAGCTCTTGTCACGCTTCACCGTGCTGTGTTATGGCAGAGGGTAGGAAGCGTTGGCGAGCCGTGGCGATTGGGATCAACCGCTTTGGCCGTGACCATTTGTCACGCACAGACAGCGAAGAATCTTTGTGCCAAACATGAACTGCTTTTGCTGCCATACACCGCCGTCTCAAACGGATCATCTTATCTTCACGTGATTTGTAAAGTGCCTTGTTTGTAATGGTGGCGATGAGGTGAATGAAATAGGTGAGAGGAAGCAATGGGGGCAAATCTGTGATGATGATGCGTGAATTTGGCGAAAGCGAAATTGATGACAGTGACGATAAATGGATCGAATGAGTGGGGTTAATGAGTGGTAGCTGTGTAATGAGAATGTGAAGAGGGAACAGCAACGGTGGTGGTGGTTATGAGGGGGAGATTATAGGAGGGTCGTAGGGTAAGCTAGGTAACCATGAGTGAGTTTTGATGTGAGGAGGGCAAGCTAGTGATGAAAGGTGACTTCTTAATGTGGAGGGGAAGTTTGTTCCAGTGGCCATGATGGGAGCGCCGTGATCTTGGACCGCCATCGTTGGTCATGCTGCTGCGCCTGCCTTGTGCCTTGCGTTGCAGAGATATGATCAGCCCGGAGGGCAGCGTGCCCAAAGCACGGTGGGACTCGCAAGCGAAGCCCCGTGAGTTCAAGTTGCCGCACAGGGGTCGAGTCGGCTCATCGTCACCTCCATCGTCACCTCCGTCGTCACCTTCGTCGTCACCTCCGTCGTCACCTCCGTTGTCACCTCCGTCGTCACTTCCGTCGTCACCTCCGTCGTCACCTCCGTCGTCACCTCCGTCGTCACCTCCGTTGTCACCGCCGTCGTCACCTCCGTCGTCACCTCCGTCGTCACCTCCGTCGTCACCTCCGTCGTCACCTCTTCGTCACCTCGGTCCTAACTCCGTCGTCACCTCCGTCGTCACCTCCAGTCCGTCGGACCGTCCGGCGTCACCTCCGTCGTCAACCTCCGTCGTCACCTCCGTCGTTACCTCCGTCGTCACCTCCGTCGTCACCTCCGTCGTCACCTCCGTCGTCACCCTTCCGTGCGGCTGCGTGGTCCGCGCGACGGAACGCCACTTTGTGGGATGTCAAACAGCAGTGGCTGTCCCACGGGAAGTGAATAATAACAAATTGCATAAGTAACAAATTGCATAAGTATGTAAAATTCTTGCCGACTTTTCAACACTAATTGCAAGCAAAGGCACGGCATCAAAATGCACAGTGACCGCCCCCATCCCAGCACTATCCAGGCTCAACGCTGCTCAGCGTCCAGCATCTGATGAATATGGCGGAGGGGGGGGGGGGCCCGCGCTTTGTGGGTGATTTGCTCATGTAAACAAAACAAACAAACTAAAGATCGTAGAGGTCCTTGGGGGATGCTTGATTATGACGACAACGGGGGTTTAATCTTGTTTATTCACTTTCACGAGGCTCGATTTCCTTCTGCTTCGCGACGTTTGTCCACAGAGGCCGTGACGATGGCAGCGAATGTCTACACGATCGGCGGCACCAGGGTGGAGTTCCCGTGCGTGCCGTACCCATCGCAAGTGTCGCTCATGAACGCCGTGCGTAAACAATCGCTCGCCGCACTCCTCTCACCGCTCGCTAATCACTCTCTCTCGCCACTCTCTCTCGCCGCTCTCTCTCATTCCCCTCTCCGCACTCCCCTTCCTACCGAACCATTACCGAACGTCACCCATGAACGCCGTACTTACCCAGTCCCTCGCCACTCTCACCACTCGCTAATCGCTCTCTCACCGCCCTCTCACCGCTCTCTCTCACCGCTCTCTCACTGCTCTCTCACTACTCTCTCACCGCTCTCTCTAGCGTGCCCTTCCCCAGTGGCATCCAGGAACGCTGGGCGTGAGCAGTCCCTCGCCACTCTCACCACTCGCTAATCGCTCTCTCACCGCTCTCTCTCTCTGTGCGACACCAGATCATGAGTGGCCTCAACGGCAAGGAGCACTGCCTGCTGGAGAGCCCGACCGGTAGCGGAAAGAGCCTGGCTCTGCTCTGCTCCACGCTGGCCTGGCAGAAGCACCAGTACGGTACGCGATCAGTTTGGTTTGGTGTCCTTCCCCTGCACCTCCGATTAGCACGGTTGGCTACGTACGGCGCGAAAGAAGTTCAACATACACGCGTACGAACAGATGAGTGTAGCGCTTTAGAATTGCCACACGTGCATGGCAGCAGTGCTGAGTATCCCTGCGCGATCATGCACCCCCCACCCCCGAAGGTGACCACCGCAGTTGCGTAAATGATCTGGCGAGCTCCCCAGGGGATGTGCCGCTTACCCCGTGGGGAACACGCACCGACGGCTGGGAACCGCTGGGCACGCAAATCAACGCAGTGACCTGCACGAGTGAGCGAACCCCGAGCGGGTGTTTGTCTAAACTAAACGATTTAAACTATTTTTTTATTTTGCCCCTCTGAGCTATGTAGCTCTTTTTCGTAAGCGACCTGGCTATCACAAATGATAGCTCAGCGAAGTGGCTTATCGACGTGTGGAAATTTATCGCAGCCAAATACTTTAAACGCGTGGTGATGTTGATTCTAAATGTGGAGGGAAACGCCGGAGGATCTGGAGAAAAATCCACACGACCACGGGGAGAGAGAGAGAGAGAGACGCAAACTCCAAATATACAGCAGCAGGCGTCAGGGTCACGATCGAACCCACGACCTCCTGCACACCAGGCGAGGTAGTCAACATCTCGCCACCGCGGCGCCCCCTTCTCACAGAGAAGCTGGCGAACGGAGACTCGGAGAAGGCCCCCGGAGAGGACAAGAGCTGCAAGGAGTCCGCGCCCCCCCAAACCCCCGCCCCGTGCGGTGGGGGGCCCTGCGACTGCTCCTGCCACTCGGCGCCCGGCGCCCAGGCGGGCGCTGCCCCCTCCGCTGCCGCCGAGGCCGGGAGCCGCTCCCCGTACTTCGGCACGAGCTGCCGTGCGCCCGGGGCCGCCCTCCCGGGCAACGGCGGCTCCCCCGTCACCTCGACTCTGACCCCCCCCGTGACCCCGGCGGTGGGCTCCCCCCTCGCGTCGCCGTACTTCCTGTCAGGTGGGTGGGGCCGTGTCTCTCCGTCCGTGCGTCAAGGGAAGACGCGAACACACAAACCACACGCAACACACGAACCACACGCAACACACGAACCACACGCAACACACGAAACACACGGACAACGGCTCGACTCTCGTGGTAACGCGCTGCGTGTATCGCTGACCGTCCAACGCCGGCACGAAGCTTCGTTAATCCGTTCCGAGATGCCTGCACGTTGCAGGGTGCTGGTCCCCATCACCGCCTAATCCCGGAGCGCGCTAGCGGGTTCAACGTTCATTTTATGTAGAGAGCCATTTAGATGATTTTATCAAAAGTATTCACCATCACATGGACTCGAACTCTAAACCTCGACTCCTAACTCGATCCATATCCTTCACCTCCGATTAGCACGGTTGGCTACGTAACGGCGCGAAAGGCGTTCAAGTTACATACGTACGTACGTACATTTACCGTATCATTAATCCTGCATGTAATTCTAACTCCCTCTCCCCCACTTCCTCCCCTTCCTCTGACTATGAGCCCTACCCTGATCCCTTTTGGGGCAGGGGTGGTTCTCCACTCCCCATCTCTCTACCCCCCTGCTTTTTATAACCAGTTTAGTTTTATGTTGACGGTGTGTGTACGCGCGCGTCACCACGTGATGTCACGAAGCCGGGCATTTCCTAGATAATTCTTTTTTTCAAAGCCATGTAATTAAGATTTTAACGCAAATTCTAACTCCGAACGACATCATCGCGCTAACCCGGCCTCCACCGCTCTGCCCCACCCGTGTTTGTATCCCAGCGGCCCCGGGGATGAGTCGCCCTGGCAAGCGGGGGTCTCCCGTGGACGGAGATGACAAAGGGGATGACGATGATTTCCAGGTGGAGAAACGGCGGAACAGAACCCCCCACGGCAAGGCGCTGGTGGTACGGCCCGGTCGCGGCGTGGCTTCAGTGTTACCGCAAATGCAGCGGTCGGGGTTAGGAGTTGTCTGTGTTCGGGTTATGGGCAAAGTTCAGCTTAGAAAGGGTGTTAGGACTAGGGTTAGAGTTAAGTGTTCGGTTGAAGATTACGGTTTTACTCAGTCTTTATTAAGAGTTAGAATTGGGTGCCTCGATGGCGAGATGTTAACTCCCTTGCCTGGTATACAGCAGGTCGTGGGTTCAATCCTGACCCTGACGCCTGCTGCTGTATATTTGCAGTTTGCGTCTCTCTCTCTCCCCTTGGTCACGTGGATTTTTCTCCGGGTCCTCCGTTTTTTCCCTCCACGTTTAGAATCGACATCACCACGCGTTTAGAGTATTTGGCTGCGATAAATTTCCACGCGATAAGCCCCCACTTCGTTGAGCTAGCATTTGTGTCAGGGTTGGGATCGAACCCACAACTTGCTGCATAGCAGGCGAGGGAGTTAACATCTCGTAGCCACCGCGGCTCCCTTCTCCGTGGCAATAGGTGTTGGACGTGAGCCTGATGGTCGAGTGACGTCGTTGTTTCGTGGTCAGCAGATGAAAAGAGGCATTCCCAAGGGCGTGCATTACGATGACGACAGTGGTGGCGTAAGCGATGATGGCGCTGCTGGTGGAGCTGGTGGTGCTGGAGACAAGGCGGGCGGCGTTGGTCACCCGAGGCCTCTCATCACCCTGAACCAGAACGGTCAAATCCCCGCGTGGAGCCCCGTCGGCAAAACCGTGAGTGTTCTCACAAACGTTCGCTGACGTCACCGTGGTCATCACCCGTCACCTGTCACCTGCCACTATCACCGTCGTCATCGTCAGACGAGCACCGCACACCGTCGCCTCTCAGCCCGGTTAGCTATTTACGGTGTGAAAGAAAGTTCAACGTACATACATCTCCACCGCCGTCATGACAACCACAGTTACTGTGACGTCGACCGTTAAAATTGTCGTCACCGCCACTTCCATTACCACAGTCTGTGAGTGGGGAGTGGTGGTGTAGCGGTTAGCGCGCTGCGCTATGAACCCGGTGACGTTCGATTCCCACTCACGGCCAACAGCAGTGACGATTATCTGAACCGGTCCTGGGCCTGCCCTAGGTCGACTCAGCCTCAAAATGATTACCTGGTGCGGTGTGTAGTAAACATCGCCACTGGGGAGACAAAGGCGGCCGGGCGTGGTGCTGGCCACACACCCCCTCGTGTGCCGTTCCGGCCTTCATAGGTGCGCGCTAATAGCACTTGCCCCAACAGTCTAATTAAAGCTACACGGGGGATCTTTGTCTTTGTGTGTGCTCCACGCCCCCCCCCCCCGCCCCCCCACCGCTCGCAGCCGTGCGGCGCCACCTGCTGCGGCTGCGGCTGCGGCTCGGCGGGAGTGGCGGCGGGGGCCCCGGGGGCCCCGGGGGCCCCGGGGGCCCCGGGGGCCCCGGGGGCCCCGGGGTCCAGCGGCCGCTGCGGCGGCCCGGACGGCGGCGGGGGCGGGCGGCGACCGACGCGGCCGCCCAAGATCTTCTTCGGCACGCGCACGCACCGGCAGATCACGCAGGTGGCGCGCGAGCTGCGGCGCACGGCGTACGCGGGCACGCGCATGACGGTGCTGTCGAGCCGCGAGCACACGTGCGTGCACCCCGTCGTGGCGGCCTCGCCGCACGGGCGCAACGAGGCCTGCAGGGAGCTGCTGGACAACAAGAACGTGAGTGGGCGTGGGCGGGGATGGGGGGGGGTGGTGCCGGGGGGGGGGGTCGGGGGGGGGGGCTACGTTCAACTGTACGTAGTGCAGTTGACCATTAGGTCTGCATGTGTCCTGATCCGACATGAGCCTGTGATGCGTCTATTTCTGCTGCACTCACTCCCACCTGGTGCCCCAGCCCGCGCAGGGTGCCACGTGCTCGTTCTTCCGCAACGTCTACAAGCTGGGCTGCCAGGCGGCGCTGCCGTCACTGGGGCTGGCGTCCGCGTGGGACGTGGAGGACCTGGTGAAGGCTGGCCGGCGCGTCGGGGCCTGCCCGTACTTCTCCGCTCGCGAGCTCATGGAGGAGGCCGACATCGTCTTCTGCCCCTACAACTACCTCATCGACCCGCAGATACGGCAGAATGTGAGTTGCAGAGACAATTGGAGACCTGCTCTTGTATTTTGCTCACTCGCAGGGGGCTTACAACAGATCTGTGTGTGTGTGTGTCTCTTTGTGAGGCGGATTGGGCGTTGTGCTGGCCACCCCCCTCACCCCCCTCACCCCCCCCACCCCCCCCCCCCCCCCACGCGAGCAGATGGAGATAAGCGTGCGGGATCAAGTGGTGGTGCTGGACGAGGCTCACAACATGGAGGACGCGGCGCGCGAGGCCGCCAGCGCCAGCGTGCCGCAGGATGCGCTGCGCCGCGCCCGCGACGAGGCCGGCTCCCTCGCCGCCGCCGGGGTGCGGCCCGACGAGCACACGCGGCTACAGGCCGTGTGCATCAGCCTGGACCGGTACGTGCACCGCCACCGCCACCGCCACCACCGCCACCACCGCCACTAGCGCTGGGGCACGCACGCACCGCCACCACCGCCACCACCCCTGGGGCACGCACCGCCACCACCGCCACCACCGCCACCGCTGGGTCACGCACGCACCGCTGGGGGACGCACCGCCACCACCACTGGGTCACTCACGCGGGTCACCCACCTGGGTCATGACCCGGGTCACCACCTCGGTGCAGGCGGGTTGGGCGAGTCAGGCTGGTCACTGAGTCAGCTGGGCCAACCGGGTCAGTCGGGACGACCCGGTCAGCCTGCTCAGCTGGCTCACGGCCAACATCGGTGGTGAATATCCAAACTGGCCCTTGGCCTCCCCTAAGAGTAGCTGGCACACCGTGCACACATCACGGGAAGACGAAGGCCGGCCGGGGCGTGGTGCCGGCCACCCCCCCCCCCCCCCCCCCGCCTAAATAGGTGCTCACGAACAGCTAACAGCACTCGCCTCGGTTCCGTCCCCCGTCTCGCAGGTGGATGACGCAGAGCACTCACCTGTTGAAAAGCCACGACTTTGAGATGGACTGCCACAAGCTGAGCGGCCGCGAGATGCTGGAGGTGTTGCACACCTGGGGCGTCACGGCTCACACCTTCCCCGAGCTCAAGGTGCCCCCCCAGCACCTCGCGCTGCGCGGCGACAGCGACGGGACCTGCGGTTCTGTCTTCCCGTGGCGCGCGGTGCTCTTCGTGACGCGACGAATGTGTCGGGGAACGGAGTTTTTTTTTCTTTTTCTGATGCGGGCGAGATTTGGGTGCGTGTGACACGCGTGTGTGTGTGTGTGATGCGTGTCGGGCGGACGGAACTACGTCGCAGCGCGAGCGGAGATCGAGCGGTCGTGCAGCTGCCTCGGCGTAGCGTCGCTCGAGGAGGTTGGGATGCTGCTGGATGCGTCCAGAAGCTACTGCCCACGTGCCTCGGTCCTTTGTTCGGCCCGCGTACGCATCTCACGGCGCTGTCGCGGACTGTTATTTATCCCTACGTTATATGTGTTTATTACGACGCGATTTTTCCATCACGCGGTGTTCTTCAGGAACGCAAATGCTACCGCCGCGTTACAGGAGAACACGGCCGCATTTGCAAATAAGGAAATGCATTGCTGCTGGCCTCCTCAGGTGCAATTCCTTCAACAGTCTTTGTAGGCTACTCGGGGGATCTTTGTCTTTGTGTTTTTTTATTGTATAGCGTGGGGAGCGGTCGTGTCGCGGTCAGCACGCTGCAATCTGCGGCGAACGAATCCGGCTACCAGAGTTCGATTCCCGCTCACGGCCAACATCCGAACCGGTCCTGGGCCTCCCCTATGTCGGCTCAGCCTCAAATGAGTACCCGGCGCTCTGCGTGAACATCGAGGACGAAGGGCGGCCGGGCGTGCCGCTGGCCACCCCACCGCGTCCCGTCGCGTGGCCGTGCCGCCCTTCATAGCCAGTGCTGCTGCTGCTCGCTCCTCGCGGCACTTGTGTGTGTGTGTACATGTGTGTGTACTGAGTGTGTGCACTATGTGTGTGTGTGTATTGTGTACACGTGTGTGCGTGCAGCGTAGCCTGGGGCGCGTGCTGGAGAAGGAGGAGACTGTGGCGGGCAAAGGGCGTGACAAGGGTCGGGCGGTGAGCGTCCCCATGCCGGTCGTCTCCGCGCCCTCACAGGTGCTGCTCGCAGCGCTCTTCCTCGTCCTCGACTTCATGTTCCGTGACGGCTCCAGGTGCGCGCGTGTGTGTGGTGTGTGTGTGGGGTGTGTGTGGTGTGTGTGTGGTGTGTGTGTGGTGTGTGTGTGGTGTGTGTGTGTGTGGTGTGTGTGTGGTGTGTGTGTAATGTGTGGTGTGTGTGTGGTGTGTGTGTGGTGTGTGTGTGGTGTGTGTGTGTAATGTGTGGTGTGTGGTGTGAGTGTGTGGTGTGTTTGTGTAATGTGTGGTGTGTGGTGTGAGTGTGTGGTGTGTGTGTGGCTGTGTGTGTGGTGTGTGTAATGTGTGGTGTGTTTGTGGTGTGTGTGTAATGTGTGGTGTGTGTGTGGTGTGTGTGTGTAATGTGTGGTGTGTGGTGTGAGTGTGTGGTGTGTTTGTGTAATGTGTGGTGTGTGGTGTAAGTGTGTGTGGTGTGTGTAATGTGTGGTGTGTGTGTGGCTGTGTGCCCGGTTGCTCGCGGTTATCGGGGCCGCTGCCCATCGCGCACCGCGGCGTTCTGGTTGTCCTCATTCACGGTCGCGTCGCGGGTGCCACGGTGGCTAGGGGATGTTAGCCCCCTCGCCTGGTATGCAGGGGTAAGTGAGTACCTGGTGGATTTCTCTCAGGGTCCTCCGATTTTTCCTTTCACGTATATCATCAGCATCATGCTTTCAGAGTATTTGACTGCCCTACATTTCCACGTGATGATGATAGGCCACTTACTTTGTTGAGCTGCTATTTGTGGCCTGGTCGCTTCTGAAAAACAGCCACGTAGCTCAGTGGGGCCTTACCTAGTAAACAACAGACAACATTTTTTTTTTTTTTCCCACCCGTGCATGCGGCCGTGGCCATCGTGCCGTCCTTTGCACCGTGACCCCCCCTCCCCCCGCAGGTTCGCGGAGGATTACCGCGTGGTGCTGATGCGCACGCTGGCGTGGGGCGCTCCGGACCCGGACGTCCCCGACGCCGCGGGGTTCATCGCGCGGCCTCGACCCGGCTCGCGAGCGCGGCACAAGCGGCAGCTGCTCACGGTGCACTTCTGGTGCCAGAACCCAGCCGTGGTGAGTGTGGCCTTGCGCGCCTGCACGCTCGCGGCACCTCGGTCTGCCCACAGCAGAATCGGAATCATCCGTTCGCCTGGATATAAATCCTGGCTTTGTGTAAAATCGCTGGCAAAAGGTATCAGAGCCTTTGGTGCG
The DNA here is from genome assembly GCF_015708825.2 of Lethenteron reissneri. Taxonomy (NCBI): domain Eukaryota; kingdom Metazoa; phylum Chordata; class Hyperoartia; order Petromyzontiformes; family Petromyzontidae; genus Lethenteron; species Lethenteron reissneri. Next base: position 53,035 of record NW_026891373.1, on the reverse strand, counting down.
ACTCTCCTAGGTTTGCTTAGGCTCAAGCCGATGTCTGGTTTGTTTGTGTGTATACACCGGCACTGGGGAGACAAAGGCGAATGTAAATGGTTCACGGCCACACCACCCGCTGCATGCCAACCCGAGTAGCCGCTCGCGAACAGAACATTCCCCTGTGCTCTGTAAGCCCCAAGGGGCCATTGTATTTACGTGTGTGTGGCGCCTCAAGATGTGCTGCATGGAAAGTGCGGTATAAATAATAAATGATGGTAAATGATGATGCTTGTTTGTACTTGTGGGGGGGTGGTTAGACGCTGTGCGACGAACCCGGCGACCCGACTTCGATTCCCGCTCACGGCCAACGGCGGTGACGGTAATCCGAACCAGTCCTGGGCCTCCCCCTAGGTCGACTCAGCCTCAAATAAGTACCTGGTGCGATGTGTAAACAATTCCGCTAGGGATACAAAGGCGGCCGGGCGTGGTGCTTTCCATCCACCTCTCGTGTGCCGTGTCGGCCTTTATAGGTGCTGCTAAACGCTAACAGCACTTGCCACAAAATTATGTTAAGGCTATACGGGGCATCTTTATCTTTGCACGCGTGAAAACTGGTGACTAAGCGGTAGGAGCGGGTGAATCGCAATCCTAAGATTCGGTGTTGAAATCCTTGTTGAGGGGTTGACTCAGCCCATCATCCCCCCTTGGGTCAATAAATAGGTACCAGTTTGTGAGGGGGGGGGGGAGGAGGTGGTAGTCAACATCGGTCGTCCATTGGAGATACTCGCCCCCCCCCGTCGTCGTCATAGAAATGTGGATAATGTCCTTCCCGCCACGTCGCTCAAGAGCCGTTAACAGGCGACGAGCACCGATGCCCGTGTCCGTGCGCGTGTTCGTGCGCAGGCTTTCTCGGACCTGAGCGCCCACGCCCGCACCATCATCCTCACCTCGGGCACGCTGAGCCCCATGGCGTCGTTCTCCTCCGAGCTGGGAGTCTCCTTCACGATCCAGCGCGAGGCCACGCACGTCATCAACCCCTCGCAGGTGCGCGCGCGCGACGAGCCACGCGCGGCGCAGCCCAACGCGAACAGACGGACACAAACTCTGCCCCCTTGTAGGTGCTCTCTACTGGAGAGGAGTGTTGGTTTAGAAGGACACACGTGGGCGCCGCAGTGGCGGGACATTAACCACCTCGCCCGGTACGCAGGAGGTCGCGGGTTGAGAATCGGAATATTTAATCATGCTGGAGGAATCCGATGAGCTGTAAAGCTCTTTTTCACAGATGTGCAGTTCGGTCCCGACCCTGGCGACTGCTGTATATTTGGAGTTTGAATGTCCCTATCTCCCCGTGGTCACACGCATTTTTCACCGGGTGCTCTGGTTCGATCGCCGCTTTCATGGCAATCGTCGTGATTTCTCATTTATCAGAATGGGATGCGTTTAGGCTGCCATCTTCCACTCCAAATGCATGAATATCACAACAATGTGACCTTTTTGGTGCACCACCATAACGCTCTCGTACCAAGTCACTGTGTGCCACACTCCGGACACAATAGGGGGCTCGCAAAGCAGCGCTCTCATTGGCGCTCTCCTGTGCGACAAATCGAGAGGGATCCCTGTGTCTGTGGCACCCTGTGCGTGTCCGTCCCCCTCCCCTCTCCCCCCCGGTACCCCGCGGGTGAGGTGTGGGTGGGCACGGTAGGGCTGGGCCCCAGCGGGAGGGAGCTGTGCGCCACGTACTGCCACACCGAGACGTTCGACTTCCAGGACGAGCTGGGGGAGCTGCTGCTGAGCGTGTGCCAAACGGTGCCGCGAGGGGTGCTCTGCTTCCTGCCCTCGTACAAGGTACCGCCACCGCTGCCGCCACCGCCGCTCGCCACTCTGACCCTCTCCCGTTGGCACGGTTGGCTACGTACGGTGCGAAATGCGTTCTACCGTACTTACACGTGCGGGGCGGGTGTCCCACTCAGCGCCGAATCATGGCAACGCGCGAGCGGTTGTGCATATGCACGATAACGCACGACAGTAAGCACACGCGCACAATCGGTACAAGCACGTGCACCTTCAGATGCGGTCACGTACACCGGTGGAGACAAGGCTAAGGTCTCCCGTTGTAGTCTGCAACAGGCTGTTAGGACAAATTGCTGTTTGTGAGCGCCTATTAAGGCGTGCCTAGGATCACGATGGGCTACCTTTGTCTTCTACACCCCAGCAGGTACTAATTTAAGGCGAAGTCGCCCGGGTCAGATGTTCACGAGTGATGTGACGGCGCTGAGCACGAACCGCTGCGCTACGTCACGTTTCCCTCCACTCACATTCACGCGCACACGGCTTCGGGGTGGCGCCCATCGCATGATGATCTCTGCGTGATCCTTCAACCCCACCTCTGAAGCCAGGTCCACACCCGAACGATCAGTTGCGCAATCTAATCTCTCCCGAAAGCCGTACGGCTCGATCATCGCCTGCGACCGCTTTGTCCGCAATCTCAGCGGGAAGTTGCGTGACAAGGAGGTGGAGTCTGGGCGTGGCTGGAGTATATGGCCACGCCCCTTGTCAACAGAGCCCCGCCCCTCAGTCTGGATAGCTCCACCCACCCCTTCACGTCACCAATACGGCGAACAATCACAGTTCTCGAATGTGCAGCAACGCACTGATGAACCGCGTCGCGACAAATCGCGGAACGGATCGCCGCTTGAAAGTCAAGTCTCCACCTTTCTGCGAACAACCAGTTGAGGAATTTCTGCCTGCAACCGGTTGGGCAATTTCTGCCTGCAACCGGTTGCAGGGGACGTCCGCATGAAAGCCGTTCGGTTGCACGCAACCGATCGCTCAGGGTGCGGACCCTGTTGGTAACGACTCGATTCCAAGCTGTGTGCCAGGGTCATGGCACAAACCGACCCCTCCCTCCCTTCCCCCCTCCCTCCCTCCCTCCCGCTCCCCCTCCCTCCCGCTCCCCCTCCCTCCCTCCCACCTCCCTCCCTCCCTCCCACCTCCCTCCCTCCCTCCCACCTCCCTGTCTCCCACCTTGCTCTCCCCCCCTCCCCGTAGAGGGCAAATCGGTGGAGCGAGGGGGTGATGGACACCTGTTTTTGATAAGAATTGGGAGGAGGAGGAGGAGTAGGAGACGGAGAGCGGAGGGAGAGCGGGGGAGAGAGTGGGGATGAGATAACGCTGGAGGAGGAGGAGGGGGACAGGGCAGAGCCAGGGATGATGAACGAGGGTCGGGAAAGTTGTAGGGGTAGTCCGGTAGAGGGAGCAGCGGTGCACGGGAGGGAGGGGAGTGCGGACAAGACCTAGCCAAGGAGTGTGCGTGAGGAGTGGATGATGGGAGTCGACTGGAGACGGGAGAGCGTGCTGGAGTTGAGTGGAGGTGCAGAGAGAGATTGTGAGAGCATCGGCGATGAGCAGTGAAGGAGGTATTGGTGTTGAGAGAGAAGAGTGAGATGGGAAGAGTTGGGAAGTGTGAGAGTGTGCAATGGAGCGGTCATGGAGGAAGGAGGGGGAGAGCGGGGAGATGGAGAGAGAGGATGGGAGGAGAGCGTGGCATGGAGGGGGTGGAGCGGTGGGACAGCGTTTGGCGCGCTGCGCTACGAATCCCGCGGATCTGAGTGTGATTCCCGTGGGCGCTGCTGGCGCCGGTGGCAACTCATGATGTCTGAAGCGTTGCCCGGCCCGCCGTCCACCACGCCAAACTCGCGCTGACTTAGCGCGGTGAAGTGCGGTCAAACAATATCGCTCCGCGTGACTGACACGGTGGAGGGAGGGGGTGGATTAACAAAGGCCTGTAAATTAAATGAACGTTACGGCATCGCGAGCGTCGGAGATGGGAGAGTGCGCATTAACGAGCATTACAGCGAGGAGTGGAGCGCATTAAAGGAGGTGGGGGGGAGGGGGGTTAAGATACTGAATTGAGAAGGGAGAGTGCAGAGAGAGAGAGAGCGCAAGGGGAGAGTTTGGCGAAGAGAGTTCGCAAGAAGGGCTGCGATTGTAAATCGCGGCGGAGGCATTACGGTGGCGCCGCGCGCCGCACGCGTCCCGGGGATTGCCAAAGTCTCCCCCCGTAAAAAACCAGACGCACAGCGCGGCACGCGGAGAAGTGGTGGTTCCGGGAGGGGGGGGGGTGTGGGGGAGAGATAGCGAGCGAGACAGACACACAGACGGACGCACGCACATCCCCGCTCGTAAATCCCACGGGCTGATGGGCTCGCTAAGCTCTGCGGCTCGCCAGTTCCTAAGTCATCTTTAAAAGAAGGCCTCTTAAGAAGTCTGTCTTTTCCCTCTCTGTCTCTCTTCAAGTACCCCCCCCTCCACGCAGCGTCACCCCCCACCCTCCTTATCTTCCCTCTCCGGTGTCTGTCGTATTCACTTTGTGATCTGCCACCCTAATGTGTGTCCTACCCCCTGTATATTGGGGTTCTGCACGCGCTTCTGTGCCTTTCATTTGTCAGCGCTCCACTCCGTGAAATTCCTCTCTCGCTCGCTCTCTCTCTCGCTCGCTCTCTCTCTCGCTCGCTCTCGCTCGCTCTCTCTCTCTCTCGCTCGCTCTCTCGCTGTCCCTCTCTCGCTCGCTCTCGCTGTCGCTCTCTCTCGCTCGCTCTTTTTCTCGCTCTCTCGCTCGCTCTCTCTCGCTGTCTCTCGCTCGCTCTATCTCTCGCTCGCTCTCTCTCGCTGTCTCTCTCTCGCTCTCTCTCGCTGTCTCTCTCTCGCTGTCTCTCTCGCTCGCTCGCTCTCTCGCTCGCTCTCTCTCGCTGTCTCTCTCTCGCTGTCTCTCTCGCTCGCTCTCTCTCGCTGTCTCTCTCTCGCTCTCTCTCGCTGTCTCTCTCTCGCTCGCTCGCTCTCTCTCGCTCTCTCTCGCTATCTTTCTCTCGCTCGCTCGCTCTCTCGCTCGCTCTCTCTCGCTCGCTCTCTCGCTCGCTCTCTCTCGCTGTCTCTCTCTCGCTCGCTCGCTCTCTCTCGCTTTCTCTCGCTATCTTTCTCTCTCTCTCTCTCTCGCTCGCTCTCTCTTGCTGTCTCTCGCTCGCTCTGTCTCTCTCTCGCTCGCTCTCTCTTGCTGTCTCTCGCTCGCTCTGTCTCTCGTTCGCTCGCTCTCTCTTGCTCTCTCTTGCTCGCTCTCTCGCTGTTTTTCGCTCCTCGCTCTCTCGCTCTCCCTCATTGTCTCTTTCGCTGTCTCCCGCTCTCGCTCTCCCTCACTGTCTCTCTCGCTGTCTCCCGCTCTCTCTCTCTCTCGCTCTCTCTCGCTCTCTCTCTCTCGCTCGCTCTCTCGCTGTCTCTCTCTTGCTCTCCTCCATCTGTCACACTCGTCATTCTATCTCACTATTCTCTCTCTTTCTCTCTCCCTTCCCTTTTTTGCATCACAGTTTCTCCTCTGTCTCTGATATCTCTCCTCTCCCTGCCTCTCCCACGTCTCTTCCTCCCCCGTACCCTTTACTTCGTCACCTTTCCTGTCACGCATCTCTCTCTCTCGTCCCGTGGTCACGTGCATTTTTCTCCGGGTACTCCGGTTTTCCCCTCCACATTTAGAACCAACGTCACCACGCGTTCAGAGTGTTTGGCTGCCACTATAAATTTCCAAGTGATGATCGTGATAAGCCACTTCTTTGAGCTATCAGCTGTGATTGGTCGCTTCTAAAAAAGAGCTACATAGCTCAGTGGGGCCTTACCTGGTGACATAAAAACAAGTCGTGATTTATCTCTCGCTCCCTTCTCTCTCCCTCCTTTATCTTTCCCTCCTCAATCTTTCCCTCCCTCACCTCCACCCCTTGCCGTCCTTTCTCTCTCTCTCCTGCATCCTCGCGTGCCTCCTCTCCTTTCCTCTCTCTTCACGTCACCTCGCCCCAAACTCCCCTCCCCCTCCCTCCCCTCCCTGCACCCCCCCCCGCGTCGCCTCTGCAAGCTCCGGCCTCTGTCCCTCCACGCTGCGGGTGCCGTGTCCGCGGCGCCCGCTCGTGGGGTCGCGTCACGGCTGACGAGGGCGGCGGACTGCGCGCTGGCGTCGTGGTGGCGGTGCGAGCGCGCGGCGACCTGTCCGTGCTCCTCTTTACGGCGGCTGGAGACGAACCAGGGGCGGCGCGATGAAAGGGTCGCCCGGCCCCCCCCCCCACCGCCGCCCCCCCTGCCCCCCCCCGCCCCCCCCCTGCCCCCCCCCCCCCCCCCCGCCACCCCCTGCCCCCCCCCGCTTTAGGACCTGGTCCGAATCGAGGGCCCCGTTTTGTAGGCGTCCACTGTTGGCATTTCCAGGTGCCGTGAGATGAAACGGAGACGGTTTTAAAATACATTTTTTTTTGCTCGCTCGCTTGCATTCTGGATTAGGAGAAATCCCTCTTAAAAATGTTGAATGATCGCTCGCCCACTCGGGGCGTGCGCTTAGCGGAAATCCGTCTCAATAAAATGCTCCGATGTGAAAGGGCCGTTGCTCAAAACGCCAGCCTACCTCGGCACATTTTTCTTTTTTTTTTTGCTGCCACACGGCAGCACGGCAGCACGGCAACGATGAATGCGGTGCGTCGTGGCGAGTGCGCGGACGCTCTCGCCGACCGGCAAGCGCGGCCCCTCCGAATTCGTTTCGTGGTTCGCGAGACGTTCCACTTCCCCGGCAGCAGTGGGAAAGTGTCATCGTCACACCGGGCGATTGTACGGATCGTCGGAGTGTCGACTGCCCAGTAAGGAAGTTGCATCTCGCAATTGCCACAAGCTGGAATGGCAGCCAGCCCCAGCCAGGCGGCGAGCTGGCGCCTGCCTAACAATTGCCCCAAGCTCTGTCGTCCTCCGTACGTCAAGATGTTTCCCGACAAATTGAGGAGCGTTCTTACACGTGGGAGGAAACCCAGGCGTGCGATGGGGCAACGCTCTATCCCAAGCAGATGGTACAGCAAAGTGCGGATGTTGCTGTCCCAATTAATAACAACAACATTACAAAAGACTGATTTCCTCCTCAAATGATTACAGCGGGAGCGAGTCTCTCCATACAAAGTAAACTAAAATTTTTACTAGATAAGGCCCACTGGGCTCGATAGCTCTTTTTTTGGAGTCTGCGTGTCTCTCTCCTCGTGGTTGTGTGGATTTTTCTCCGGGTCCTCCGGGTTTTCCCCTCCACATTTATAATCAACATCAACGTCACCACGTGTTTCAGAGTATTTAGCTGCTGCTATAAATATCCGTGATGATGATGATGATTAAAAGCCCACTTCGTTGAGCTATCTTCTGTGGCCAGGTCGGCTCTGAAAAAAAAGAGCTACATTGCTCAGCGGGGCCTTACCTGGTCAAATACAAAATAGTTTGTAGTTTAGTTTCAGTCTCTCCCAAAACTGTCGGGGCGACCAGGCGGACCGCAGCACGACAAGGCTGACAACCCGTACATGCGCTGCCCCCTCTTGCTGCCAATCCACTGCTTGATGAGTGTCGGGGTGGTTGTTGGTGAGGGGGGGTGGCGTTGGGCTTTGGATCGTAGTACACGGTACAACGTTGCCCCTCTTCCACCAACAGAATCCTGTCTCCCACTTGCCGCCCATCCGAGTGCTACCCAGGCTGAACCCTGCGGAGCTTCCGAGATCTGACCAAAACCCACGGCCAAACCACGCTTAATTTGGTGATTCGCTCGTAACCCAAGTCAAGCCAATTTAATTTCTTTGCATGCGCAGGTTTTTTGCCCCCATCACGTCGCACATCTGCCGCTCCAAAGCGCCATCGTCAGACCAAGACACCTGGGCACGTTGCTGAACGTTGTGCACAGGTGCGCCGAGAAAATAACAAACAAAAAACAATGATCATTGGGGGGCGGTGACGCGGCCCGGCCGGTTCGCGCGTTTGCCCGCTCGTCGCCGCGCAGCTCCGCGGCTCGAATCCGGCGGCCGTGCGTACAGATACGGATCGTGTGAAGATTTGCACAAGAAACTTTGCATTTGATCGTCGGTGTGCGGGAGCCGTAGTGCGGTGGTTAGCGCCACGGAACACGGCCACCCGAGTTCGACTCCCGCTCGAGGCCACCGACCCGTGACAACTTTCTGAATCGGTCCTGGACTTCAAACGAGTGCCCGGTGACGGCGCGTACAGCAGCGCCACTGGGGAGACAAAGGCGGCCGGGCGCGTCGCCGGCCACTCCGGCCTTCGTAGGTGTGCCGCCACTCGCCGACAGCGCTTGGCCCCCAGCAGTCTGTTGAGGCTACACGGGGGGGGGTGGGGGGGGATCTTTGTCGTGATTATGAGCACAGAAGCCAACGAGCAGCCATCAGGGCCCTGGTTGGGTGTTTTGCAAAGGGTTATTTGCCGCTGGCTTGTGTCTCTCAGCTTTGGGGAAACCTCTTTGATCAACGTGGCCGACGAGCGAAGCTGACCCTTGACTCGAGCCTCCTTGATATTGCATCGTGTTTACGAGCGCCGGGGAGCCCTGTCCCCCCCCGCACCCCGTTGCGGACACGGCGGACGGACGAACGCGGCGTGGGCCCCCTTCCGCCTCGGTCGCAGAGCGTCGGCGGCGAAGAGGAACGGCCGTCCCTCGCGGCGGCCTCTGCGTCCGCTCCCGGCGGAGCCTGCACACGGTAGGGCCAGTGGGCCAGTGTCGGGGCGCGCGCGCGTCTGGCAGCCCCAGGTTTATCATCATCGTCGTCGTCGTCGTCGTCGAGATCGGCCGCGTTCAATCCACTGCTGGATGAAACCCTCCCCCAAGTGACTGCTGCCGCCGCCGCTCGCGACGCTGCGACGTTATAATCTGAATATTTATTGACGTGCAGGAGGAATCCGACTAGCTGCAAAGCTCTTTTTCACAGATGGCGTTAACCCTTTGTGGGAGCTCTGCCTGCCGCCCGTATGCGCTGTCATATGTCCCCCCCCCCCCCCCATGCGATGTCCCCCCCCACCACCACCTCCCTCTCCCCTCTCCTCCGCCCGTTAAACTCTTTACAAAGCGCAGAGCGTCTGGGCTCCCGGGCCGCCACGCCATCGTCTCCAGCAGCCGCCCTGGATCTCATTATGGCCGAGATGTCCGTTTGAGATGTGCCTGGGACCGGGGATTATGTGCGCGTGTGTGTGCGTCGGGGCAAGCGTGCCCGCGTGTGTGTGCGCGCATGCCGTGTGTGTGTCTGGGCACGCGTGTGCGCGTGCGTGCGTGTGTGCGTGTGTACGTGTGCGTCTGTGCGAGTTTCGGAATGGGGGGTGGAAGTGCGGTTGTTAGCGCGCGCTGCGCTTCGAACCTGGCCAACCGAGTTTTATTCACGCTCACAGCCAGCATCAGTGACAAGTATTTGAACCGGTCATGGTCCTTCCCATAGGTCGACTCAGCCTCAGTTGAGTACCTGATGCGGTGTGTAGTAAACATCGCCACTGGGGAGACGAAGGCGGCCTTCACAGGTGCTCGCTAACAGCACTTGCCCCAACAGTCTGTTATGGCCCACTGAGCTATATAGCCGCTCTATTACGTAAGCGACCTGGCCACAAGTGATAGCTCAATGTTGTGGCTTATTATGTGGAAATGCATAGGAGCCAAATACTCTAAACGTGTGATGTTGATTCTAAATGTGGAGGACCCGGAGAAAAAATCCACGGATTCACGGGGAGACCATGAAAAACTCCAAATATACAGCAGCAGCAGGCGTCAGGGTCGGGATCGAACCCACGGCCTCCTGCGTATCAGGCGAGGTAGTTAACATCTCCTAGCCACCGTGGCCCACTCTTTGTTGAATGAAATTGCTGCTGGGCAGGGGGCAGCGGGGTGGGGGAGGCGTCACCCCCGACGGGTGGAATGGGCGCCCGGTTCTCGAGACGCGTCCATGGCGGTCACGCGAGCGCATTCGGGCCCACATTTCGCCCGGCTCGCCCCCTTCAAATGCCCGCGGATGCTTCGTAATGTTTCAAGACGGCTCCTAAAAAATTAAAACGCACGCACAGACAGGGGGGCACGCAGCTGTCCTGACTTCTGTGAACAAAGAGCTTCATAGCTCATCGGATTCCTCCAGTCTAAATAAAGATTCCGATAAGAGATACGTGTCTCGGACCGCGCGTCCCCGCGCATTCCCGCACGGCCATGAAACATTCGGAGCGGAGCTTGCCTACGTCTGGGGCTTGCCACGCGGCGCGATTGACGCGCCTCGGTTTGCCGAAGCGGTGCCCGCGGCAGACGAGTGAAAACGCACGCGCTGGTCGCACCCCGAGAATACGCGGACAGCGCCCGTGCCCTGCCCGCGTGCCCCCAGCGCGCCTGACGCGCCGCCATTCGAATCGGTCTCGGGCCCCTTCCCCGGGTCGACTCGGCCTCAAATGGGTACCCGGCGGCGGCGGGCAAACGACCTCGCCGGGGGAGATGGCGTGGCGCCGGCCACCCGCCCCCTCGTGCGCAACGCCGGCCTTCGTGGGCGCCGCTCGCCGACGGCGCTCGCCCCGGCCGTCCGCCGAAGGCTACGTGGGGGATCTTTGTGCCGGGCGCCGCGTGCGCAGATGCTGCAGAAGGTGAGCGAGCGCTGGCAGAACACGGGGCTGTGGGCGGGCCTGGAGCGGCGCAAGCTGGTGATGAGCGAGCCCCAGCGCGGGGAGCGCGCCGAGTTCGACCGCCTGCTGGAGGTGTACTACGCGGCGGTGCACATGGAGGGCCAGCGCGGTACGCACCACCCCACCCCACCACCCCCCTCCTGCCCCCCCACCACCCCCACTCTATGTTTCTATGTATGTATGTGTGTGTATGTATGTGTGTGCCGTGTGTGTGCACGGCTCAGACGGCGCGCTGCTGTTGGCCGTGTGCCGGGGCAAGGTGAGCGAGGGGCTGGACTTTGCCGACGACAACGCGCGCGTGGTGCTCACCGTGGGCATCCCCTACCCCAACACGCGCGACCTGCAGGTGCCACGCGGGGCCACACGCAGCAGCGCCACCGCCACCAACGCCACCCTCGTGTCACCGCCAAACACCCTCCATCAATACCCACCGTTACAACCCACCACCACCCACTATCATCACCACCCACCCAGCATCGTCACACACAATTACGACTCACCCACCACCACCACCACCACCACCCACTAGCGTCACCACCACCACCACCACCACCACCCACTATCGTCACCACCACCACCCACCTATCGTCACCACCACACACCATCGTCACCACCACACCACACCGTCACGTCCGTTCTAGTCCACGTGCAAGTCTTGTCAGTGCGGCAGTGTCGCGGCGAGCGCTACGCTGCCCTACGATCCCGGCCACCCGGTTCCGATTCCCGCTCACGGCCACCAACACCGGTGACGTTTATCCGAACCGGTCCTGGGCCTCCCCTAGGTCGACTCAGCCTGCACTGAGTACCTGGTGCGGTGGTGTGTAGTAAACATCGTCGCTGGGGAGACAAAGGAGTGGCCGGCCGTGGTGTTGGCCACTCGCTCTCTCGTAGGTGCTGCTCGTAAACAGCACAGGGGCGCCACGGTGGCGAGGAGATGTTGACTACCTCGCCTGGTGTGCAGGAGGTCGTGGGTTCGATCCTGACCCTGACGCCTGCTGCTGTATATTTGGAGTTTGCGTGTTTCTCTCTCTCTCCGTGGTTGCGTGGATTTTTCTCCGGGTCCTCCGGTTTTCCCCTCCACATTTAGAATCAACGTCACCACGCGGTTAGAATGAACATCACCAGGCGGTTAGAATCAACATCACCACGCGTTCAGAGTGTTTGGCTGCTGCTGTAAATTGAGAAGCCGCCACTTCGTTGAGCAGCCGTCATCTGTGGTGGCCAGGTCGCTTCTGAAAAATAAGTAAACGGCTGAGTGGGCTCTGCCTGGTAAGTAAAAGAAAATTGTTGTTGTATTTGCGTGTTTTTTTTAGTGAATTGTTTACCTCTCCTGTACTTTGCACTGTGTTCGTTGTTGTTGTAACGTTCTGACTCCGTGCCCCGACTGGACACCTGTGAAAAAAACTTAAATGCTTCATAGCTCATCGGATTCCTCCCGCAGTCCAAATCGACGTTCCCACTGGGATTCGGCGCGTGCAGGTGAAGCTGAAGCGTGACTACAACGACCTGCACGTGCGCTCGCGCGGCCTGCTGCCCGGGAGCCGCTGGTACGAGGTGCAGGCCTTCCGCGCCCTCAACCAGGCCCTGGGCCGCTGCATCCGCCACCGCCACGACTGGGGGGCCCTGCTGCTGGTGGACGCTCGCTTCGGCAAGAACCCCGCCAAGTACACCGAGGGTACGGTGCCGGCGGCGGCGTCCGCCCGCCCCGATATCCGCCACGAGCACCCTCGTTTCCGCCACACGCGCGCACCCCCGATATGCACCGCGCTCACCGACGCGTGCTGCGCGCGTGCGTGTGCGCCCGCAGGTCTCTCCAAGTGGTTGCGACAGCGAGTGCGGCACTACGCCGACTTCCCCAGCGGCCTCCGCTCCCTCGCGGCCTTCACGGAGGCCTGCCGGGCCACGCTGAGCCCCGCCGATCCCGCCGGCCCCGTCGCGGCCGGGCCCTCTCCCGGCCAACCCGCGGCCGCGATAGAGCCGGTCGCTCCCCCTCCCGGTCACGACGCCGCGTCGGACCGCGGCACGGCCGGATCTGGCAAGGCCGGCCTCGCGCACGACGGCGGCGGCGGCCCGGCGACGCCCGCCCGCGACCCCCCTCCGGCCACGCCGGCGCCCGCGTTGGGCACCCCCGGCGGGAGACGGCAGCAGGGGCAGCAGCGGCATTGGCGGGCGCGGGGACGGGGGGCGCGACACCGCGGCTTGGCGTCGATCGCCCGCTTCCTGTCGCCTCCCGGCGGCCGCGGTGGAGCCGGCGTCGGTGCCGAACGGCGCGAGGCGACGCCGGCGCCGTGGCCCCCGGGCTCGCGGCACGGCCTCCCAGCGGAGGGGGGCGACGTGGTCGCCGCCAACACCGCCGCTACCACCACCTCCGGGGTCACTGCCCCCACCACCGCCGCTACCCCCGCCACCACCGCTACCGCCGCACTCGTCCCTGCCGCTACCGCCGCCGCCGGGGTCACTGCCCCCACCACCGCCGCTACCCCCGCCACCCACGCTACCGCCGCACTCGTCCCTGCCGCTACCGCCGCCGCCGGGGTCACTGCCCCCGCCGCCGCCGGTGCCACGCTCGTCCCTGCCGTTACCGCCGTCGGCGCCGCGGCGCCGCCGTGCCGGGACGACGCCGACGACGCCGACGAGCGTCGGTGCTACACCCCGGAGATGTTTGAGCCGGAGTGGGAGGGGGCGGAGCGGGAGGAGAATCCGGAGCGCCGCTTTGCGGCTCCGACCGCCGCTGCCGCGGCGGCCGCCTCGGAGAGCGACGCGGCGGAGACGGCGGCGGGACCGGTGGGGTGGGCGGTCGGGGAGGTGGAAGCGGTCGCGGAGGACGAGCGGGAGGAGACGGAGGCACCGGCCCGCGGCTCGCCGACGAGCCCCGGGGACGGCGGCGACGGCGGCAACGGCGGGGACGGCGGGAACGGCGGTCTGTGCCGCAGGGTGAGGTTGTCCAAGACGAGGCAGCGGCGCGAGCGGCGCGAGTCGGGCGGCACCAGAACGCCGTCGTGGTGAGGAGGCGCGGGGGGGCCCTGATTCCTCGCTGCGAGCATCGATCTTGTTGTTTTCGACGTGACGCTAAAGTGCGCGTGCGTGTGTGACCGTCTGCGGCGGTCGCCCGCTCAAGGTTCTTTTTCGGGAAATTCCGTCGTGGCCCTCGGCCCGGGCGGAGCACGCTGTGTAAACGCGCCGCGGTGGCTCGGAGATGTTAACTACCTCGCCTGGTATACCGGAGGTCGTGGGTTCGATGCAGACCCAGACGACGCCTGCTGCTGTATCTTTGGAGTTTGCGTGTCTCTCTCGCTCTCTCCCCGTGGGCACGTGGATTTTTCTCCGTTGCGTTCGTTTCAAGCTCCCCCGGTGTTCACCCGGGGGGGGGGGGGGGGGGGGGAGCCGAGGGTGGAGGGGGCGCCGCCAACTCCAGGGCGAGTCCCTGAAAGTTTCACTTTGCCGGGGTCACCAAGCCGCCTCTCAAAATTCGGCCCTTTTGGCGTAACAAGTCAGTTGAGCTGGGAACGTCGATCTTATATCGAATATCCGTGAACGTTTACCGCTTTCTCAGGGCTTCCTCACTCCTCCGTCTCCTCTACCTTCTCTGCGTTTATCAATATTTTTGCCGACACGCTTAAGTTATTGCGAAATAAAAACAAATCTGTTGCAATTTTTCGTCTTCTCCATCCACATTTCAAATGTTTGCCCTGAACGCTCCGAGATTTTTGTTCGCGTGACGAACGTCGAAAGCGTTCAAGGTTCTTCACCACGAACGCGACGTGACCATGAAGATTCTGAAGGCGGCGTATCCCTGCACGGCACACAGCACACACGAGCGCTAATTCTGTACGCACGTCGGTTGGACTTGTAGCCAACCGTGCTAATCGGAGGTGCATTTATAATATGATGTTCATTTATATTATGATGTACAATTATAATGTGATAATTTATATTGTTCACTTACATTATGATGTACATTTATAATATGTTGTTCAAATATAATATGATGAACAATTATATTATGATGTTCATTTATAATGTGATGTACAATTATATTATGATGTACATTTATAATATGAAGTACAATTATAATATGTACAATTATATATTATATATGTGCATTTATATAATGAACCTCTTTATATTGAAATACCATGTTATGTTCTCCAAATAAAATATATATATTGCACTTGTATATATGTATATGTTCTTTACACGCTAAATAATTGCACGGTCCATTATGTGAAAGGTCCACACACCGCATGTCCAAGCAGCTAAACGATTACAATGACAACAACAACACAGTGCGTAGCCTTCAAATTAAAACTAAAACGTCATCGGTGACGGGTGGGGGCTGATGGGAATGACAGTCAGAACTTGTTCAATCTTGATTTAATCTTGACCAGAACGTGTTGTGTGACTCATGGCCCCAGTGTTGCTAAACAGGCGAATGAATCGTGACACTTGGGAGTGGAGCGATTGAGTAAGCAGACAACAACAGCAGTCAACTCGACGACCTGGGCGAATGAACAGCAGCAGCAGTCGATAGGAGACGCGACTTTGCCAGCCGGACTCGTGACCACGGCAGCAGTAGATGCACCTGATGATGATTCACCTGATGATGATGCACCTGATGATGATGCACCTGATGATGATGATGATGCACCTGATGATGATGATGATGCACAAATGGTTACCGATTACAAACTCCCTCCTCGTGTGTCGGTGGCGACTGCGGCCATCCAGAGCAGAGGCAGTGGTCGTGCAACGCGTCACGACGCAATGTCCCCCCCCCGCAATGTCCCCCCCCCCCCGCAATGTCCCTCCCCCCCCCGCAATGTCCCCCCCCCCCCGCAATGCCCCCCCCCCGCAATGCCCCCCCCCCCATACACAAACACTGTGGAGGAGACATCGTCACAGCGATGATGGTGCTGATACACGACTACCACTACTACACTACTACAACTACATTACGACACTACTACTACACTACTACTACACTACTGCTACTACATTACTACACTACTACTACATTACTACTACAACACTACTACTACACTACTACTACTACATTACTACTACACTACTACTACACTACTACTACTACAACAGTACTACTACAACACTACAACTACTATATTACTCCTAAACTACTACTACAACCACTACTACTACACTACTACTACTACATTACTACTACACTACTACTACATTACTACAACTACACTACTATACTACATTACTACTACACTACTACAACTACTACTACTACACTACTACTACTACATTACTACATACTACTACCTACATACTACTACACTACTACTACATTACTACTACTACACTACTACTACACTACTACTACTACATTACTACTACACTACTACTACTACACTACTACTACACTATACTACTACACTACTACTACTACACACTACTACTACACTACTACTACACTACTACTACACTACTACTACACTACTACAACTATACTACTACACTACTACTACACTAATACTACTACACCACTACTAATACTACTACTACACTACTACTACACTACTACAACTATACTACTACACTACTACTACTACACCACTACTACTACACTACTACTACACTACTACTAGTGTAGTCTGTAGTGGGTTCACAAGCGACAGAGACGGTGTAGTTGAGGCACACTTATAACTTCACACTCGGCACAGGGCCACGTATACAACACTTGAAGGAGTAACGGCCCCTTCACTCGTACTGGATTGGGATACACCCCCAGAGCTATTGCACAACTGGTCTGCTCCCAGGTCCTCCGCTAAGGGGCTAGGGGAGGCTACCTGACCCGGTCCTGGTCACGGCACAGGTCACGACACTCAGCCAGACAGGCAGAGCCGGCTCGTAGAAGAACATCGGCTCTGAGGCTCTGGGGCCACGCCACTGGCTTGCCCTGCTCGGTCCTGAGAAGGGCGGCGAGTCAGAGGAGTGTCCAGGGCCTGTCTGCCGGTCTTCAGTCTTCACTGGCTCTTCGCTCGTGAGCTTCCCAACATGAACCCCGAGCGGGATTGGGGTGGAGGCGTCGTGGGTGCGCACAGCGGCCCCTGCCTGGAACCAAGTCCGTGTCCAGCGAGGTGGCTCTCTCGTCCCTCGGGAGAGAGCGGCGGCGGCGAACGATCACGCGCTTGTTCCACCACCACGGGGTTCGTAGCACGTGTCTATCTCTCCCTCTCTCCCTTGACACTCTCCCTGCTTCCCCCTTCTTTCTCCCTGCTACGTCTCTTGCTTCTCCCTCGCCCTGTCAGTCATTCTCTCTCTAATCCTTTCTCTCTCTCCCCCTCTCTTCCTCGTTCCCCTTTCCCCCATTCTCTCTCTTTTTTTACACGACCAGAGGAAACAAGAAGATGCTCGGTGTAGTCGGCACTTTGCTTCGTTCATCATTTCGTTTTGTTTTTAATGCTTTGCTTTAAGTGCCCCGCCCCCCTTTTTTAAATGAAAGATGTCACGCTCTGCTCTCCTCCTTCTTACCCCTTCCCTCTCTCTCTGCTCCCTCTCTCTCTTTCCCTCGATTCTCTCTCCACCTATTCTCTCTCCCTATTCTCTCTCCCTCTCCCCCTACGGTCTCCCCCATACTCTCTATCTCCCCCTACTCTCCCCCACCCCCTCCTCTCTCCCCCTCGCCGCTCTCCCTGCCGCGCAGCTCCAGAGAGTCGCCACCAGGGGTCGCGCGCGACCCGCGCGTGGCCGCGGCGCGGCGCAGGTGAGTGAGCAGGTGAGTGAGTGGACAGGTGAGTGAGCAGGTGAGTGAGTGAGCAGGTGAGTGACGAACAGAGGTGAGTGAGCAGGTGAGTGAGCAGGTGAGTGAGCAGGTGAGTGACGGACAGAGGTGAGTGAGCAGGTGAGTGAGTGAGCAGGTGAGTAAGTGGACAGGTGAGTGAGTAGGTGACTGAGTGAGCAGGTGAGTGAGTGGACAGGTGAGTGAGTGAGCAGGTGACTGAGTGAGCAGGTGACTGAGTGGACAGGTGAGTGAGTGAGCAGGTGACTGAGTGAGCAGGTGAGTGAGTGGACAGGTGAGTGAGTGAGCAGGTGACTGAGTGAGCAGGTGAGTGAGTGAGCAGGTGACTGAGTGAGCAGGTGAGTGAGTGGACAGGTGAGTGAGTGAGCAGGTGACTGAGTGAGCAGGTGAGTGAGTGAGCAGGTTAGTGAGTGGACAGGTGAGCGAGTGAGCAGGTGAGATTTTGTTCTGGTGAGTAGCCAGCCTGATGAACGGGCGAACGGGTGAGTTGGGGCGAGTGAGTTGAACAGGTGAGTAGATAATGTGAATGGACAGGTGAGCGGACAGGTAGGTGAGTCGAGAGAAAGGCCGCTGAGTTCACTAAGCCCATAGCGGTCAATAACCAATATCCGAGCCGTTCATCGGCCTCCCCTAGGTCGACTCAGCCTTTAATAAGTTCCTGGTGCGGTGTGTAAACATCACTGAGAGACAAAGGCGGCCGGGCGAGCGTGGTGCTGACCACCCCCCTCGTGTGCCACAGTGATGGCCCTTCATAGGTGCTGCTGGGGCACTTGCCACAACAGTCTGTGTAAGTCTACAGGGGGGATCTTTGTCTTTGTGTAGCTCACTCACATGGTCCGTTCGGGTTCGATTTCTGCCCAAGCATCAGCACCAGTGGCAAATTCATACTCCGAACCTGGCCTGGACCTCTCCTAGGTCCACTCGGCCTTAAGGTCGCACTGCTGGTACTGCGGAGTCACAAACAACGGCGCTGCACTGCGGAGAGACAAAGACGGCCGGGCTGTCTGTGTCTCTCCGTGGAGTGGAAGCCTTATCCTGGCTTCAGCCTTGGATGGTGAAGGGGCGGGGTGAGGGGGGAGGGGTGGGGGTGATAACCCCCAGCCCCTCCATTTCCCAAAGACGGCCCTCTCGTTAAATTCAAGATAACCTCTCACTCGCTCACACACCCCCCTCTCCTCTCCCCCCCTCTCTCTCTCCCCTCTCTCTCTACTCTCTCCCCCCCTCTCTCTCTCCTCCACGATGGCTAGGAGATGTTGACTACCTCGCCTGGTCTACAGGAGATCGTGGGTTCGATCCCGACCCTGACGCCTGCTGCTGTATATTTGGAGTTTGCGTGTCTCCCTCTCCCAGTGGTCGCGTGGATTTTTCTCTGGGTCCTCCGATTTTCCCCTCCCACATTTAGAATCAACATCAGCACCACGCGTTCAGAGTGTTTGGCTGCAGCTATAAATCTCCACGCGATGAGCCGCCACTTGGTTGAGCTATGAATTGTGGCCAGGTGGCTTCTGAGAAAGAGCTACATTGCTCCGTGGGGCCTTACCTGGTCAAATACAAAGTTTAGTTCATTCATACTGATTTTCGTAACTTTCCTATACATTACTTTGCGCTCCTATCGTGTTGTTGTAACTTGTTGACCAGCCCCTACTGGACGGCTGCGACAAAAGAGCTTGATGGCTCATCGGATTTCTCGAGGATAAATAAAGATGCCGATTCTGATGTTGTCTGCTGCTGCAGCTGCACCAGCACGGACCCCGCGTGCACAACAGCCCCGCACACCGACACCACACAAGGCCATCCGTGGAACGATTTAAACAAACTCAGTCTTTAGCATTTTTAAGGCAGCAAATATTGACGAATGCGTTGATGTTTGTTGTTGTCGTTGTTGTCGTTGTTGTCTGTGCGTGTGCATCGATGCTCACGGACCAGCAGCATCACCGAATGATTTAAAAAACCCATGGGTGAGCTCGCGGTCTCAGCTTGGCCACCGACGGCTGCATAAAAAAAAACACAACAAACCCACGGCGTAAAAACCGTGAATGGGTCTGCATTTGATTCAAATACATCCCGGCTCTGAGACTCAAACCTAGTTGCTGTACTGCCGTGCTGTGAACACTCCTCTCGGCGGGCGAACGGAGATGGGCACAAGCGCTGCCCCCCGCCCGCGTCACTTGACGGGGCCTCGGAGGTAGCTCCCAGGGTGCCGCTTCCGCGGGACCTTACCACGCGACGCCGACAACACAACTGGGATCGCGTTCAGGAGATACTCAAGAGAGAGAGGCAGAGACAGAGAGAGGGGAGAGTTAGAGATAGGGGGGGGGGCAGAGAGAGGGGGGAGTTAGAGATAGGAGGGGGGGGGGCAGAGAGAGGGGAGAGTTAGAGATGGGGGGGGCAGAGAGAGGGAGAAAGTAAGACAGCGAGATGGGACATCGAGAGAGATTAGGGAGACGGAGAGAGAGATATGAGAGAGAGTTTAGGGAGCGTGAGAGGGAGCGCGAGGGAGGGTCAGGCGAGGGAGAAAGAGAGAGAGAGGGAGAGATAGAGAGAGTGGGTGAGTGAGAGAGTAAGAGGGCAGGATTAGGGCAGAGGGAGAGGGTGCAATGGGGGGGGGGGGGGTGCAATGGGAGGGGATGGGCGATGTTCAGGAGGAGCACTTCAAAGTGCACGAGGAATGCGCAGAGGTCGACTGGGGGCGAGTGAATCAGCGTCATCCCAGACTCGGCCCGAGCCTGATAAATGACGCGTCTCGCGAATAACAACAACAATAACAATAAATACAATCACAACAATAACAACAACAGCAGTGGCAGAAGCGGCACGGAGGCGCGAGGTGGGGGCGGTGGTGGGGGGGGGGCACCGTGGGGGGGGGGGGGGGGAAGTCGTGGGGGGCGGGGCGGGCGGGGGACGTCACTCCTCGAGTCTCGAGTCGCGATGATCACAGCACGGCACGCGCCCAAACCATAAATCCACTATTATTTTAGTTTAAATATATTTTTTATATTTATCCACGAAAGCCACAACTGAGGCGTCGGGCTGGTCTTCAGCAGGGCCCCTTGCTGCGGCTGCTGCTGCTACCGGCGGCATTTGATGTTTTATTGTTTAATCTGAGCATCTCCGCTTAGCGTGCCACTTTTGAGGAACGCATCGAACTATCGCGTTAAGCGGGGACTACCTTGTTCTGTGTTGACTTGGACCGGCGTTTACCGCCACGCGGGGAGAGGTTGTGGGTTCCATCCCGACCCTGACGATGCCTGCTGCTCGCCACGTGGAGTCTCTCATTCTCTCTCTCTCCCCGTGGTCCCGTGAGATTTTCCTCCGGATTCTTCCGATTGTTCCCCTCCACATTTTACAATGGACATCGCCACGCCTCTGGGGTTCATTGGCTGCCCCTATAAGTGTGCACGTGATTTCGCTGAGCCGTCATTTGTGATAGGCCAGGTCGCTTCTGAAAAAAACTTTACGTGGTCAGAAATAAAAAAATGTGGGGTCTAGTTTTCGTTGGAAACCTCCCGCAGCGCAATGCGAGAATTGTCCATCGCCACCTCGTGGTGACAGAGGACAGCGAATCACCTCCGGTGAGTCGTGCAGAGCCCCCCCCTCGCCCCGCTCCTTGCCGACGCAAGTTTCAAGTTTTCAAGTATCATGTATGAGGCATAGCCCTGTGAGTCATGCGGCTCTTGAGTCGGGTGCAACCGCAACAAGCAAAATATGAACAGAGAACATCTTAAAGCGACGACGCGCAACAGAAACATCCTGGAATAAACCAGCAAATCTTCCAGAAGAAAAAAAACCCACGGGAATCCATCCAGCCCACGGATGTGATCTTACATTCTTTACACGGAGCGTTTCTGTTTAAAAAAAAAAAAACAAGAGGCGCTTAACCCGTAAGTTTGAAGAAAGAGAAATAAAAAATACACAACCGGGCAATGACACGATTCAGCAGTAGACACTGTGGATGACGTCACACGTATTCACCAGTAGACACAGTGGATGACGTCACACGTGTTCACCAGTAGACACAGTGGATGACGTCACACGTGTTCACCAGTAGACACTGTGGATGACGTCACACGTGTTCACCAGTAGACACAGTGGATGACGTCACACGTGTTCACCAGTAGACACTGTGGATGACGTCACACGTGTTCACCAGTAGACACAGTGGATGACGTCACACGTGTTCACCAGTAGACACAGTGGATGACGTCACACGTGTTCACCAGTGGACACAGTGGATGACGTCACACGTGTTCACCAGTAGACACAGTGGATGACGTCACACGTGTTCACCAGTAGACACAGTGGATGACGTCACACGTGTTCACCAGTGGACACAGTGGATGACGTCAGACGTGTTCACCAGTAGACACAGTGGATGACGTCACACGTGTTCACCAGTAGACACAGTGGATGACGTCACACGTGTTCACCAGTAGACACCGTGGATGACGTCACACGTGTTCACCAGTAGACACAGTGGATGACGTCACACGTGTTCACCAGTAGACACAGTGGATGACGTCACACGTATTCACCAGTAGACTGTGGATGACGTCACACGTATTCACCAGTAGACATTGTGGATTCTCGACAACGATTTTAGTTTTTCATCCGTTGCAATCCCCAAAGATGCCGCTCGAAAGAACAAGACAACGTGGATAATGTTGTTGTTATTACTATTATTAGGGTCATTTTTTAATATATAATTCTCGACTGAGTTGATGTTGCCGGCCGGCCGATGTCGCTCTTTAAAAATAAAAAAAATCGACCTCGGCCAAATTTGCTCAACTGAGCGGTAAATAAACTTCTGTTCTCGCGACAAAGTCTACATATGGGGGGCACGGGGGGGGGGGGGGAGGGGGTGGGGGCATGGTGGGGGAGGGGGGGGCACTGTGGGGGAGGGGGGGGGCTGTGTAATATATATTTTGGGTGCACGATGTAAAAGGTCACGGGGGGGCGGGGCTGTGTAATATATATTTTTGGGTGCACGATGTAAAAGGTCACGGGGGGGGCTGTGTAATATATATTTTTTGGGTGCACGATGTAAAAGGTCACGGGGGGGGGCTGTGTAATATATATATTTTGGGTGCACGATGTAAAAGGTCACGGGGGGGGGGGCTGTGTAATGTATATTTTTGGGTGCACGATGTAAAAGGTCACGGGGGGGGGGGGGGGGGTGCTGGAGGTGTCTCCCGCGTTTGATCGCGCGGCGCGACAATAAACAGCGCGGCGGGCGCGCTGTGTAGGTGGTCGCGGGCACTTAAGTGGCCAGGCGTGATGGGCTGTTGCGTGTGCGTGAATGTGCGTGTGTCTGTGTGTGTCTGTGTGTGTGTCTGTGTGTGTGTGTCTGTGTGTGCCTGTGTGTGTGTATGTGTGTGTGTGTGTCTCTGTGTGTGTGTATGTGTCTGTCTCTCTGTGTGTGTCTGTGTATGTGTGTGTATGTGTCTGTGTGTCTGTGTGTGTATGTGTGTGTCTGTGTGTATGTGTGTGTCTGTGTGTCTGTCTGTGTGTCTGTGTGTGTATGTGTGTGTGTGTCTGTGTGTGTGTCTGTGTGTGTCTGTGTGTCTGTGTGTGTCTGTCTGTGTGTATGTGTGTGTGTGTCTGTCTGTGTGTATGTGTGTGTGTGTCTGTCTGTGTGTGTGTCTGTGTGTGTACGTGTGTGTCTGTGTTTGTCTGTCTCTGTGTGTGTGTCTGTGTGTGTACGTGTGTGTCTATGTGTGTCTGTCTCTGTGTGTGTGGGGAGCGGTAGTGTAGCGGTCAGCGCGCTGCGCTACGAACCCGGCGACCCCAGTTCGATTCCCGCTCACGGCCAACACCACCAGTGATGTCGGTTTTTGAACCGGTGCTGGGCCTTCCCTAGGTCGACTCAGCCTCAAATGAGTGACCCACACAGCATTGGGGAGACAAAGGCGGCTCTGGCCTCAGCGCTGGCGAGGCGGGGTGGGTGGGTGGGGTGGGTGGGCGGGGTGGGTGGGTGGGCGGGGTGGGTGGGTGGGCGGGGTGGGTGGGGGCGAGTGATGTGATGGGCAGCAGCTGCCGCTTTGAACTTCGTTTCTCCACGCGGTGTTTGTTCCGATTCGCGGTGGCGACCACGGGACGAGGATTCCAGGGGTTCATCTCTCATGGACATTAATTCAACCCCCTCCCTCCTCCCCTTCCTCGCCTCCCCCCTCACCCCCCTCTCCACTCCCGCCCGCAGCCTCCGACAGTGGGAGGGAAGGGAGTTGGATTTTTTTTTATTCCGGACAGCACCGCGCGCATCTCCGGAGGAAAACTCACGCGTGCCAGGGGGCAACACTCTATCCCACGCAGAGGGAGCAGGTGGAGTCTGCGCGCGTCTTGTTTGCTGCTTGCTGCTGTACCGCATTCTCCACTGGCGAGCCGGGGGGCACGGCCCCCCCTCGACACCCACACACGGGGAAGGGAGTGAGATGGAACAGATGGAGATTAGTCCACACACTCTGCTGTACCGCATTCTCCACTGGCGAGCCGGGGGGCACGGCCCCCCCTCGACACCCACACACGGGGAAGGGAGTGAGATGGAACAGATGGAGATTAGTCCACACACTCTGCTGTACCGCATTCTCCACTGGCGAGCCGGGGGGCACGGCCCCCCCTCGACACCCACACACGGGGAAGGGAGTTTCCGCCTCAAAAAACAATAAACATCCGTGCGGTGATCCACCAGCCCTCGCTGCCGTGGCCGTCTCCACAGTTGCCGGGATGACAGGCAGCAAGGACAAAGATACCCCGGGTAGCCTCAGCAGAACTGTTGGGGTAAGTGCTGTTAGCGAGTCGTATTTGTGAAGGTACGCGTGCTACTCGAGTGCGTGGGTGGCCAGCTCCACGCCCGGCCGCCTTTGTCTCCCCATCACACCAAGTACTCATTTGAGGCTGAGTCGACCTAGGGGCAGGCCCAGGACCGGTTAAGATAATCGTCACCGGTGTTGGCGGTGAGCGGGAATCAAACTCGGGTCGCCGGGTTCGTAGCGCAGCGTAGCGCAGCGTAGCGCTAACCGCTAGCGCCACCGCTCCCCAGGGGAGCCACCACCACCACCGCCGCCGCCTACGAGGCAACGTGACTCAGCCAGAGAGGATGGAGAGAGAGTGAGCAAGTAGATTTATAAACGCGCACCTCCTTTGAGTCAACATCTCGCGGTGGCTGTGAGATGTTGACTACCTCGCCTGGTGTGCAGGAGGTCGTGGGTTCGATCCCGACCCTGACGCCTGCTGCTGCATATTTGGAGTTTGCGTGTCTTTCTCTCTCTCTCTCATCATCACGGTGGCTAGGAGATGTTAACTACCTCGCCTGGTGTGCAGGAGGTCATGGGTTCGATCCCGACCCTGACGCCTGCTGCTGCTGTATATTTGGAGTTTGCGTCTCTCTCTCCCCGTGGTCGCGTGGATTTTTTCTCCGGGTCCTCCGGTTTTTCCCTCCCACATTTAGAATCAACATCACCACGCGTTTAGAGTGTTTGGGATGCTGCTCTACATTTACACGCGACGATGACGATGGTGATGACGACGATGATGACGACGATGATGATGATGACGACGATGATGATAACGACGACGACGATGATGATGACGACGATGATGACGACGATGATGATGGCGATGACGATGATGATGACGACGATGATGATGATGGCGAGCCACTTGTTGAGCTGTCATCTGTGGCAGCCAGGTCGCTTCTGAGAAAGAGCCACACAGCTCAGAGGGGCCTTATACCTGGCTCAAATAAAATAATAAAACTGGTTTAGTTTTCATATTCTGTGGGTCTTTGGGTAAAGCCACGTAGATGGCTTCACCACAAGACCCATGGAATATGTATTCCTGCAGTCACGAAAGCTTTAAGTCAATAGTTGAGTAGTTTTGCGACCTAGGTTATCACGAATGTGCAATATTCATCAATTGTGCGCTCTATTTAGGGAAGGAGGGGTGGGGGTAGGGCTCGTAAGGGAGGCGGGAGATGTGGGGAGAGAGGGGGAGAGCGAGAGGGAGCTGGACAGAGAGAGGGAGAGTGAGCGAGAGCGAGGAGGGGGATACATAAAGCAAAGATTTTAGAAATAAAATACGAAATGATGAACGAAGCAAAGTGCCGACTACACGGAGCATCTTCTTGTTTCCACTGATCGAGAGAGGGAGAGAGGAGAGGGAATGGGATGGGACGCACACGGAGAGATAATCTCCCAGGTCGCCCACTCCGTCTCGCTGTTTGTTTGTTATTTCTTGGTGATAGCTGAGCAGTGGAAGGAGGTTAGAAAGCCTCGCGCAGATAGCCGGCCCTGCAGCTCACTGATGGTGGAGGTCGCTTTCTTTTAAAGGAGCATTTGAGAGAGACAAGGGATGGGAGATCGAGGAAGGGGGAGAGATAGAAAGTGATGTGAGAGAGACGGAGAGCGAGGGAGGAGAGAGTGAGGGTGAGTGAGCGATGTGAGGAGAGAGGGAGCGAGGGAGGAGAGAGTGAGGGTGAGTGAGCGATGTGAGGAGAGAGGGAGCGAGGGAGGAGAGAGTGAGGGTGAGTGAGCGATGTGAGGAGAGAGGGAGCGAGGGAGGAGAGAGTGAGGGTGAGTGAGCGATGTGAGGAGAGAGGGAGCGAGGGAGGAGAGAGTGAGGGTGAGTGAGCGATGTGAGGAGAGAGGGAGCGAGGGAGGAGAGGGTGAGGGTGAGTGAGCGATGTGAGGAGAGAGGGAGCGAGGGAGGAGAGAGTGAGGGTGAGTGAGCGATGTGAGGAGAGAGGGAGCGAGGGAGGAGAGAGTGAGGGTGAGTGAGCGATGTGAGGAGAGAGAGGCACGGTGAGTGACTGCGAACGCGGCTGGATTACGCCGTGGATCTGGAGCGCATTACCCCCCCACCCCCCGCCCCTCCCCCCACCCCCGCCCCTCCCCCCGCCCCCACCCCCACCTCCCCCCCCGCCCCCACCCTCCCCTCGTTATCTGCTCGATAAGAGGAGCGCGGAGCCCCGCGGCGGGACAAGTTCACGCGGTGGGGGCGAGGATGAGAAGGGAAGGGGGTGGAGGGGGTGGGGGTGGAGGGGGTGGAGGGAGTGGAGGGAGGGGGTGGGGGTGGAGGGAGGGGGAGGGATCAGGTGGGGGTCTTCTCCGTGTGGATGATGTTGGTGGTGGTGATGCTGATGATGATGGTGGTGATGGTGGTGATGATGATGATGGTGGTGGTGATGGTGTTGGTGGTGATGATGATGATGGTGGTGATGGTGGTGATGATGATGATGGTGATGATGGTGATGATGGTGTTGATGGTGATGATGATGGTGGTGATGATGATGGTGATGCTGTATGATGGTGGTGATGATGGTGATGATGATGGTGATGATGGTGATGATGGTGATAATGGTGATGATGATGGTGATAATGGTGATGATGATGATGGTGGTGATGATGGTGATGATGATGGTGATGATGATGGTGATATGATGATGGTGATGATGATGGTGACGATGGTGATGATGGTGATGATGATATAATGATGATGATGATGCTGTAGAGAGCTACAGCTGTGATTCCACATCGAGCTGGTGGTGGTTGATGGAGCCAGAAGATTGTGGAGTCAGGAGCAGCGGAGTGGTGAATCGTCGCTGCTGTGATGCCTCCTCCTCCTCCTCCCTCTCTGTGAATGGGGCATCGAGTGATGTCGCGAGTTGCACGGTCTCTGTTCGGGCTGGTGTGACCAGTGCCGGATTATCCCAGTAACAAAAGTAGCTACATATGTAGTAGTAAGTAGTAGCTACTATATAAGTAGTAGCTACTATATAAGTAGTAGCTACTACTTATGTAGTCTGCATATGTAGTAGCTACTACAAATGCTACGGACCCCGCACTTTCAAGGGCCCCGCGCTAAATGCTTTCAAGCTATCAATTGCGGTTCAGTGATCCTGTACTTGCTTTATTACTATAGTACTATACCGCCTTCAACTTTTACGAACGACTGGGTGTTTAAGGTTAGCGATTTGTCGTTATTATCTGGCTGTATAGCAAATGAAAAAATTAAAATGACTTTACCATGCAAGTAAAAAAATCGTGTTTTAATATTTACGTGTTTATTTATTTATTCAGGGCCCCTTTATAACACACGCTACAGGCCCCGCACTCGCTTAATCGGGCACTGGGTGTGACCACAGTCTGGGCGGTGTGACCACAGCCTCAGCACGCTGGTCCGTAGCGTGAGTTTGTGACCCCCCCTCTGCGCTTCGTCAAGATCACCTGCGCTGAGCGGCGTGCGTAGCCAGCCGCGGCTGCTGCTGCTAATCATCGCAGGTGCGGGGGGACAGGACAACAAACTAACCACGAGGAGCAGACCTAACGACGTTGAGCTTTTGTCGATCTAGACACGGCGATTTAACAGTGCATCACAGCTCCCAGCGGCTTCCTAAGCATCGGAGGGGAAGAGCGTTCCAGACGGCCACCGCCTTTGTGCGATGGTTCGCCAAAAGCTGCCGCTGCTGCTGCTGCTGCCGCTGCTGCTGCTGCTGCCGCTGCTGCTGCTGCTGCCGCTGCTGCTGCTGCTGCTGCTGCCGCTGCTGCTGCTGCTGCTGCTGCTGCCGCTGCTGCTGCTGCCGCTGCTGCTGCTGCTGCCGCTGCCGCTGCTGCTGCTGCTGCCGCTGGTTTGCATGCCGGTTTCGGCTCCGGCAGTACTCAGCCTGCTGCGACGACTCTCGCAGGGCGCAATGTGTACAGCCTGTCACCAAGCCACTCGGCCCAACGCCTCGTTTGACCTCTCTCTCCCACTCGCTCGCTCGCTGTCTCTCTCCCGCTCGCTCCCTGTCAACCAATGTTCCGCCTTTTGGGGGACATCTTCTATAAACGTACATACACGAAGCACAGGATAACACTTCGTTTCCCATAGGAAGTGAGAGAGAGAAAGAGCGGCTTTTGACTTTGAAACCACTTTTATTGCTGCCAGCAGCAACAGCACTGGAGCCGATTTCGATACGAAACACACAAAGTCACCAGCAACAAATAATACAAAAAACGATAGGAAAAAAAAACACGCACTGCGGCACGCGCAACACAAAAACGTCACGTGGTGGTGAGAGCGAGAGAGAGGGGGGGGGGGGGCCGCAGAGAACAGCGAGAAGGCGGTCCCCGCGGTGAGCCGGCGCCAACAATTGCCCCAAGCTCTGCGGCCCTCGACATGTGAAGATGCTATCGGCCAATTGTTGGTGAGCGTTGCCACGTTGGAGGAAAGCGGGAGCAGCCCGGAGAAGATGAACGAGCGTGAGGGGGCAACGCTCGATCCCGCATGGACGGAGCGGGTGGAGGCCACAGTGCGGAAACCGCGTGGCCGGGATGGTGGTGACGATGATGGTGGTGATGGTGACGATGATGACGATGATCATAATGGTGACGATGACGATGGTGACGATGACGATGATGGTGACGACGATGACGATGATGGTGACGATGATGACGATGGTGACGATGACGATAATGGTGACGATGATGACGACGATGACCATGATGGTGACGACGACGATGATGACGACGACGATGGTGACAACGATGATGACGATGATGGTGACGATGATGACGACGATGATGGTGACAATGATGACGACGATGATGACGACGATGACGACGACGATGATGACGATAACGACGGTGATGGTGATGATGATGACTACGATGATGACGACAATGACGACGATGACGGTGACGATGGTGACGACGATGACGATGATGACGATAATGACGACGATGGTGACGACGGTGGCCAAGTCCGCAGTCGAGCCGCGCAGCCCCAACGAGAGCGACACTCACAGCGCCCCCTCCACCGAGCCCGCTCGCGTGGACCAATGGCGATCGTCGCCGCGTGGTGGGGGGTCCCTGTCGGCCAATGATGGAGAGGGCAGCTGGGGGGTGGGGCTGGGGGGTGGGGCTGGGGGGGGATGGGGACACGGAGGCGTGACCTCGTGACCTCGCAGCGTCGGGCCTCGTTTGGTGACATCGCTGATGGGGGGGGGGAGCGCCTCTCGCATTGGGGGGTCGTCTCCGGCGCTCTCCCTCTCGCTCCTTATCTCTCCCCCCCACTCCATCTCCTCTTTCTTTGTCCCTCTCTCTCTCCCTCCCTCGGCACCCTCGTGTTCACCTTCTGAAGCGCTCGCTCGTCACCGTGGCGTGCGCGATGACCACCACCACCACGTGGCTTTTATTTCGTGTTGTGCGCGGTGCTTTTAGCGTCACAGCGCGTGGATTTATAGCATTTGTTTGCTTATTTGTTTGCTGCTGGTGACTTTGTGTATTTCATATCGGAATCGCCTCCAGTGCTGTTGCTGCTGGCGGCAATAAAAGTTGTTTAGAAGTCAAAAGTCTCTCACTTTCTCTCCACCTTCTCTCTCGCCGTGATATCTCTCTCTTCTCCGTGCCGGTTCTGTTAGATTCAGACACGTACGTGCACTATGTGTGTTGAACTTCTTTTGCGCCGTACGTAGCCGACCGTGGCTAATCGGTGGTGCGGGAGAAAGGACAACAAACTAAACACGAAAAGCAGTTCGCAAGAAGTGAGTTCGTCAATCTCGATGATGCTTTTAAAAGTTGCATCGCTCCAGTGGCTTGCAAATATTTTTCAGTTTCATTTATTAGGTATAGCCCTGTAAGCCATTCGGCTCTTGAATCGGGTGCCACCGCAACAAACAAAACACTAAAACATGAACAAGAAAACATCTTAAAGTGACTATGCGCAAACAGAAAAATCCAGGAAAAAACTGCAAAGTCTTCCAGAAAAAAAGCACCGTACACCAACGCTGTGTGCAAAAATCCCAGTGGAATGCAAGTCAAACAACAACAACCACAAGATAACTTAGATTAAAGCCATCATTCTAACTCCGTACCACAACAAACAAACATGGCCAAACCAAAACAGGTAGGAGAGCGTTCCAGACGGCCGCGGAAGCAGCATCCGAAAGCGCCGCTCGATGTGGTGACCGCCACCGTCTTTGTTCGATGGCGGAGTCATAAGCCGTCGCCGCTGCTGCTGCGAGGGTGGTCACCGAAATGTCGCGTGGTGGTGATGATGATGGTGGTGATGGTGATGATGGTGGTGGTGATGGTGATGATGGTGGTGATGATGGTGATGGTGGTGGTGGTGATGGTGGTGATGGTGGTGGTGATGATGGTGGTGATGGTGATGATGGTGA
The DNA here is from genome assembly GCF_015708825.2 of Lethenteron reissneri. NCBI lineage: Eukaryota > Metazoa > Chordata > Hyperoartia > Petromyzontiformes > Petromyzontidae > Lethenteron > Lethenteron reissneri. The sequence goes on along the minus strand of NW_026891373.1, from coordinate 22,667 downwards.
TGATGGTGGTGATGATGGTGATGATGGTGGTGATGGTGGTGGTGATGATGGTGGTGGTGATGATGATGGTGGTGATGATGGTGATGATGGTGGTGATGATGGTAGTGGTGATGATGGTGGTGATGGTGGTGATGATGGTGATGATGGTGGTGATGATGGTGATGATGATGGTGGTGATGGTGATGATGGTGGTGGTGATGATGGTGATGATGATGGTGATGATAGTGGTGATGGTGATGATGGTGGTGGTGCTTCACGCTCCTGCGCAGCCGACCGATTCGCCCGGCTGTCTATGTACGGTGCGAAAGAGGCTCAACGTTGGCTCGCAATGCAGCTCGGCGAGCACCGGAGCGAACACGTGGTCCGACTTGATGGTCTCGTCACCACCACGTGACAGGGGACGTTGCCCGCGAGGCGCGTTGCTTTCTGTGCGCGCGCACGTGACCTCCGGGTCGTTCATCACTGCGCTGGGACGAGGGATCGAGTCTCCAATGTGCCCTCCCCCACCCCCCCCCCTATCATCATCATCATGCCGAGGTGCGGCGATGGCCACGTGTTGAGGATTCCCGCTGTTTGCGTTGTTCCCAGATTGTTGTTGTTGTTCCCAGCTTGTTGTTGTTGTTCCCAGCTTGTTGTTGTTGTTGTTCCCACACTTCTGCTCAGCACTGCCCATATCGCTTCTGAAAAAAACACGCTACACAGCTCAGTGGGGCTTTAGCTGGTAAAATAAAAATAGTTGAGTTTTTGTTGAGTTTGGTCTGGGGCGGGAGTCCATCAGGTCATCTCCCGCAGGAGAGAGAGAGAGATGGGGGGGGGGGGGGGGGGGGTGCTCCCTCTGTGGAAGAGAGAAGAATCTTCGGCCCTACTCATCCACGCAGGGCCAAGATGTTGGGTAGATGGTTGTGGGGCCGAGGCGAGGGTTACCCTCGTGGCTGGCTGCCGAGAGGCGCGTGTGGGAGTGAGTGGGGCTTTCGCCGTGCGGCTGAGCTGTAAGAAGATGTAAGAATGGTTTCTAGTTAAAGATTCTTTGCCTCTCCTCCTTGTTTCAGCTGCCCATTAGATCTGTTTCTCATTACGCCCCGAGCTCGAGCGAGATTGACGCGATCATAAATAGGATTATGTAGAGGGGTTCTTAGTTATTATTATAGAAAAAAAAATGTCAACCCGGGGATTCCTCGTGGGATTTATGTGTTTTGTTTCACAATGGCCACGGCGTTTGATGTGGCGGGTCGCCGGTGCACAGAGCTCCCGTGGAGAGTGAGGGCAGACAGCGTCACAGAGAGTTAGCCTCAAGCCTGCAGCCTCCACCACCACCACCATCATCATCAACCCCCAAGCTGTAGCCACCACCACCATCATCCCTCAAGCCTGCAGCCTGCAGCCTCCACCACCACCATCATCATCCTCCAAGCTGCAGCCTCCTCCACCACCATCATCATCCCCCAAGCTGCAGCCTCCACCACCACCATCATCATCATCATCCCCCAAGCCGCAACCTTCACCACCACCACCATCATCCCCCAAGCTGCAGTCTCCACCACCATCATCCCTCAAGCCGCAGCCGACTCTGTGTGTGAGTGTGAGCGTGGGTGAGTGTGTGTGAGCGTGGGTGAGCGTAAGTGAGTGTGAGCGTGGATGAGTGAGTGTGTGGGAGCGTGGATGAGTGTGTGTGTGCGTGGGTGAGTATGTGTGTGTGAGCGTGGGTGAGTGTGTGTGTGTGAGCGTGGGTGAATGTGTGTGTGAGCGTGGGTGAATGTGTGTGTGTGAGCGTGGGTGGGTGAGTGTGTGTGAGCATGGGTGAGTGAGTGTGAGCGTGGGTGAGTGTGTATGTGTGAGCGTGGGTGAGTGTGTGTGTGAGCGTGGGTCAGTGTGTGTGTGAGCGTGGGTGACTGTTGGGCAAGCGCTTTTAGCGAGCACCTATGAAGGACGGCACGGCACTCGAGGGGGTGTTAGCAGGCACCACGCCCGGCCGTCTTTATCTCACCAGTGGCGATGGTTACACACCGCAGCAGGTACCTATTTGAGGCTTAGTCGACCTAGGGGAGGCCTAAGACCGGTTCAGACAATCGTCACTCGTGGTGACCGTGAGCAGGAATCGAGCCCGGGTCGCTGGGTTCGTAGTGCAGCGCAGCGCTAACCACTGCACCACCGCTCCCCACAGGCCACGTCCCAGTGACAGCAGCAGATCTACTGGAAATCTGTGAAAAGAGCTTAATTTTTCATTTAAAGCTTTCGTGACTGCAGGGATTCATATTCTTGGTTCTTTCGGTAAAGTCACGTAGAAGGGAAATAATAAAATAATATAAATATAAAACAATAAAAATTCTCACTACGTTTTGACTGCAACACAAGCAATCATCATCAGGTGTGAAATCCACAGCAAGAAAATTAGCAAACGTCTGAGAATTTGTATTGTTTTATATTTATATTATTTTATTATTTCCCTTCTAAGTGACTTTACCGAAAGAACCAAGAATAAGAGCTTAATTGCTTATCGGATTCCTCCAATAAAAATACATATTCTTGATTCTGAAATCTGTGTAGCAGCCGTGCACAGGCTGGGTGCAAGTCGGGTAGTCGTGAGTTGCGGCGTCTGTCGCACTCGTTTATTTGTTTTAATCGATGGTAATTACAGCACGTGAACGTAAAGTACAACATAATTACACGCATTGACAAGACAATAATTTGCGACGTAGTTATTGGTTTCTTGATTGCACGGCATAACTTTTTTGCCTCATTGTCACCAGTTGCTTTATAACAAAAACATTTTTTTTTCAAAATTTCAAAGTCTTGCATCGGGTATCCGCGTCCTTCGTCAGACAAGAGACGACCGCCATTTTTATTCTGCTCCAACGTCATCGCATCGACACCGCGTCCACCCACGTGGCAGCCGGTGACGTCACAACATGTCAGTTACCTCCACGACGTCAGAGTGCTGCGGTAATTGCCAGAACTGCGGCTCTGCCTACACACGGTGGCTAGGAGATGTTAACTGCCTCGCCTGGTCTACAGGGAGTCATGGGCTCGATATCACAGTGGCTAGGAGATGTTAACTGCCTCGCCTGGTCTACAGGGGTTCGTGGGCTCGATATCACGGTGGCTAGGAGATGTTATCTGCCTCGCCTGGTATGCAGGAGGTCGTGGGCTCGATATCACGGTGGCAAGGAGATGTTAACTGCCTCGCCTGGTCTACAGGGGTTCGTGGGCTCGATATCACGGTGGCTAGGAGATGTTAACTGCCTCGCCTGGTCTACAGGGGTTCGTGGGCTCGATATCACGGTGGCTAGGAGATGTTAACTGCCTCGCCTGGTCTACAGGGGTTCGTGGGCTCGATATCACGGTGGCTAGGAGATGTTATCTGCCTCGCCTGGTATACAGGGGGTCATGGGCTCGATATCACGGTGGCAAGGAGATGTTAACTGCCTCGCCTGGTCTACAGGGGTTCGTGGGCTCGATATCACGGTGGCTAGGAGATGTTAACTGCCTCGCGTGGTATGCAGGAGGCCGTGGGTTCGATCCAGACCAGGACGTCTGCTGTTGTATATGAGTAGTTTGCGTCTCTTTCTCTCGTGTTCGCGTAGATCAAGCGTTTAGAGTATTTAGCTATGGCTATAAATGTCCATATGATGAGCTACTTCGTTGTGCTATCGTTTGTGGCCTGGACGATTTTGAAAAAAAGAGCTATACAGCTTAGTGGGTGGGGCCTTACCTGGTAAAATAAAAAATGCGTATCGTTTAGTTTTACAACTGCATGCATTTACAAACATTTTTTCGCATGAAATTTGATTATAAATTAAACTAATTGGAGGGGTCGTTCGAGGATTGTCTCTTCAGCTCAAAGTAATGAAATATCCAGCAGCGTTTGACTAATTTAGCTCAAAGTAATGAAAAATCCAGCAGCGTTTGACTAATTTAGCTCAAAGTAATGAAAAATCCAGCAGCGTTTGACTAATTTATATTTTTGTGAATATAAAAGTTTGAGAAATCCCGACGTACAGGTTATCTATATTGTCCAATCAGCGTCGTGTCACCGCGCGAACACAATCATCACCTCTTCCATAAAAACGGGTTTTTTGGGTTAGATCTAAGTATAAATGTGTGGTTAACCCATCCCCACCTGACACAGCCAATTAGTAATGTCCGTCACGTAAACAAAACGTGGCATTTAGTTACTAGTTCAGCACTAGCCGGTTGTGGGTTGCAGAGTAACCCCCACAACAACGTTTACGTCACCTCGTGTCCGAGTTCGGCTTTCCGGCAAGAAGACGCCACAGAACGATTTCTGAAGTCACTTAAAAACCGGCCTCTTACCCAGGTCGACGTGAGGTGCCATTCCTTGACATCTGGCTTTTTTCCCAATCTCCAATCCGTACGACGCACCACACTACATTTCGTCGTGTTTACCAATTCACAATCCACTCAAATGAAACAAGAATCCGACACTGCACTTGCGTGATGGTTCTTAAGCAAGTCCCACGTGACACGATGCGTAATTGACGCTGACTGCGATACGCGAGTCGTTTTAAATGAAGATCTCAGTGTGTATGCGTGCGTATGTGGGGGCCGTTGGCCCCCGGGGTCCCTCCCGCCTGCATCCCCTATTCCGTTTACGTTACCCCACCTCCCTATTACCCGCTACGGTTTCGCCGGCATTCGAACGCGACGCCCCTACTGTTACAGCCTCGCGCCGCGCTCCCACGCTGCGAGCATACGTGCGCACATCATCGTCAATCAAACGCCGTGCTCGCAGTATAGCCCTGTGCGGCACGTTACCAATGCGCATCCGTATCCGACATGTAACGAACGTATGCACACACACACACACGCCGCTCCGTGCACTCCAACTCCACACCAACTACGCAAGTTATGATCGCGCACCTGTATCACACACGGAGTGAACACACGCGACACCCACTCTTGCGCCGCTCTGCGCAGCGCTCGCCGTCTGCTGGCCGCTTGCGTTATGATCGCGCACCTGGGGTACGCCTATTACGCACGCCGCGAGCTTACGCACACACAGTACCACACGCGTTCCCACACGCAACCCGCGCGCTCAGCTCCGCGCAGCGCTCACTCACGTGGCGAACCACTGTGCACACAGCGCACCCACACGCTCACACTGCACGACAAGATCACGCGAGACCACGCTTCGCTATTAATGATTTATTATATGCCACCTGCGAATTGATGTTGAATCAGTGAGTCGACGAGGCTGGCCTATTCCACTAAACCTGTACCTATTCCCTATTTATCGGCTATGATTCTAATTCACCTTCTTACTCACTGTTAAGTGTCCACGGCGGTCCGCTGATCCCGGTGTTAACCGCGTGCCTCGGTGCGTCGCACGGACGTCCGGGTCGCTGGCTCGAGCTGCGTCTGGTCGCCTGGCGCTGGAGTAAGAGAGCGATTTCCCCTCTGCGCTCCTCTATTTATCCTCCCTACCTCCAAAGGGGATGCTGCGCTGAACAATGGGCTCGTGCACCCCAAGCCCGCGCACGGCAGTCCCCAGGCGCTGTTGATATGCTAATCAGTGTGCTGCGTGCAAGGCGTAAATCCTAATTAATCCCTTACCCTCCCTAACAATGGGGCCTGCGCGCTCAAGCGCAATTATCCCAACCCTCCATGACTATGCGCAACAGCCCCTGTGACCCCGCTATTCATGCTGTCTCGTGCCTCCCGTGCTTGCCCCGTCGACTCGTGGGGGTGTGTGTGGGGGGAAATGCGCCTCAACCGCGGTGGCCGAATGCCCCACGCCGCGACCACACCATATTAAGGCCGGCAGCAGCGCCGCGGTACCACGTAGCACGGGGGAGGTCATCCAATTCCCTGATCGCCGGAAACCGTGAGAATTAATCCCGATAAGGGTCTCTCGGATAAAAACCGGTCGATCAGGTAACCTTCCCTTCCAGCTCTATGGGGGGGGGGGGGGGGGGGATGCGTGCGGGTGTGTGCTTATGTGGGGCGGGTGATGGGGGGCAGTGCGGTGGGGGAAGCCGGGCGGCTCCCTGGCTCGGCAGAGCGGCCCCGTCGCTGTGGCACCACACGTACACGTGTTCCTTGTGTGTACACGTGCTCCTTGTGTGAGTGTACGCGTATTCCGTGTGTGTACACGTGTTCCACATAAGCGCGTGTACACATGTGTGTGTATGTACACGTGTGTGTGTGTGTGTGTACACGTGTTCCTTGTGTGTACACGTGCTCCTTGTGTGAGTGTACGCGTGTTCCTTGTGTGTACACGTGTTCCACGTAAGCGCGTGTACACGTGTGTGTGTGTGTACACGTGTTCCACGTAACGCAGACATCGCCATTTTCTCAGCGCGCGCCACGTGGGTAGTGTTTAACCAATCGGATGCGTGTAGTGTCGGACGAGTTGAGTTGTACTTGAATGTGAAGAAACGTGGCGTTGTTGGTGGGCCGAATGGAGTTTGTCAAACCCTACTTCATACGCCTTATAAATAGAGTCCATAGGTTCGTAATGAAAGCAATGTTTATTACGTGTTAAGCTGGAATATGTCACGTGAAGTGAAAACACACTTTCTCTGCAGCAATTGGTGAACCGGTCGAAATATAAACAGGGACTCTTCGACTTACGAACATTCGACCTATGACCTTTCAGAGATACGAACAAACCTGTCCGTGTGTCCAGTTGCCTGTTCGGACCGATTTGTAAGTTCAACCGCCGCGCATCTACATCTGCAGAACGTGAAGAACCAGTGGCATCTACATCTGCAGAACGTGAAGAACCAGTGGCATCTACATCTACAGAACGTGAAGAACCAGTGGCATCTACATCTACAGAACGTGAAGAACTAGTGGCATCTACATCTGCAGAACATGAAGAACCAGTGGCATCTACATTTGCAAAACGTGAAGAACTAGTGGCATCTACAGAACGTGAAGAACCAGTGGCATCTACATCTACAGAACGTGAAGAACCAGTAGCATCTACATCTGCAGAACGTGAAGAACCAGTGGCATCTACATCTGCGGAACGTGAAGAACCAGTGGCATCTACATCTGCGGAACGTGAAGAACCAGTGGCATCTACATCTGCGGAACGTGAAGAACCGGTAGCATCTACATCTGCGGAACGTGAAGAACCAGTAGCATCTACATCTGCAGAACGTGAAGAACCAGTGGCATCTACATCTACAGAACGTGAAGAACTAGTGGCATCTACATCTACAGAACGTGAAGAACCAGTGGCATCTACATCTGCAGAACGTGAAGAACCAGTGGCATCTACATCTGCGGAACGTGAAGAACCAGTGGCATCTACAGAACATGAAGAACCAGTGGCATCTACATCTGCAGAACGTGAAGAACCAGTGGCATCTACAGAACGTGAAGAACCAGTGGCATCTACATCTGCAGAACGTGAAGAACCAGTGGCATCTACAGAACATGAAGAACCAGTGGCATCTACATCTGCAGAACGTGAAGAACCAGTGGCATCTACATCTGCAGAACGGGAAAAACCAGTGGCATCTACATCTGCAGAACGTGAAGAACCAGTAGCATCTACATCTGCAGAACGTGAAGAACCAGTAGCATCTACATCTGCAAAACGTGAAGAACCAGTGGCATCTACATCTGCAGAACGTGAAGAACCAGTGGCATCTACATCTGCAGAACGTGAAGAACCAGTGGCATCTACATCTGCAGAACGTGAAGAACCAGTGGCATCTACATCTGCAGAACGTGAAGAACCAGTAGCATCTACATCTGCAGAACGTGAAGAACCAGTGGCATCTACATCTGCAGAACGTGAAGAACCAGTGGCATCTACATCTGCAGAACGTGAAGAACCAGTGGCATCTACATCTGCAGAACGTGAAGAACCAGTAGCATCTACATCTGCAGAACGTGAAGAACCAGTGGCATCTACATCTGCAGAACGTGAAGAACCAGTGGCATCTACATCTGCAGAACGTGAAGAACCAGTAGCATCTACATCTGCAGAACGTGAAGAACCAGTAGCATCTACATCTGCAGAACGTGAAGAACCAGTGGCATCTACATCTGCAGAACGTGAAGAACCAGTAGCATCTACATCTGCAGAACGTGAAGAACCAGTAGCATCTACATCTGCAGCACATTATACAACGTGTATGCCATTCCCCGCGTTTAGTGTTCACGACGTACAACACGTTTGAAATCGGCAGGAGTAAAGTTGGACTTACGATCAAATCGACTTACGAACAGACCTCTGGAGAACCCAACTCGATCGTAAGTAGATGAGTCCCTGTAAATATGAAAAAAACATTTTATACACTTGTTGAGCTGGCGGTTTAATCACGTAATCAGAATTTTTATTTAAACTTCAGGAGGAATCTGATGAGCCATGATGCTCTTTCTCACAGACGTCCAGGAATCACAGGTTGCGCGGAACTACAATTCAAACTCGGGAAACGCAGTGGCATCAGCATCTCATCTCTCATTCGGTTAACATAAACCCCTCTTTCTCTCTGGCAAACGCGATTCTCATTTTGCCCATCAGTAGTCTATAGAGCAGCAGTCGCCCATACGTGGATCGCCAAATGCGTTGTGTGGATATCAGGCCTCATCAGAACACTGCAACCATTTGTTCGCTATGGCTGATAGGAAAAAAAAAACCCCACTAAGAATCCACACGAAAACTTGTACCAATGCAGCAAGTCCTTGCTTAATGCACGTTTGTTCACACTATAACGCGTTATCGCTGCGACGCGGTTCTTCCATAACGGTGAACGTACACCGTTATAATGCGGAGCGCATGCCGAAGACGAACTACTTTTTTGAGCTGCTCGGCTGACACGGCACAGGCAGTGGTACAGTACCGCGGCAGCGTATCCTCACCACGTCGTGTGCGTAGTAATAGTAGCATGTCGTGTTTCGTAAAAAATTACTTCATCGCTACTACATTCCTTATGGGGAAATTTTTTCGTTTAACGCGTATTTTCCGCTATAATGCGCCATCTTTCCGGAACGCGACAAACTCCCGCTCGCGCGTAAAAAATACTAGGGACTTGCTGTGGAAGGCACGGAGACTTTATCAGTCCAATTATGATGGGACTTTTTTTCCAGTATAAAAAATAAAAAAGGTATCCCTTAATATAGCTGCTCTCCCCGAGGTGTAAATGCTCTGATGCGTGCATTGTCCTTGCACTGCTCGCCTTTTAGCGTTCTCTGCTCTGACACTGGTGAGACTAGGCCCTAAAGAAGGCTGCTATCTCTGGTGTAGGCCAATCAGCTTCAAAGACAATGCATCAAATACTATCAGAGCCACGTGTGTTTGCATGTTCACCACAGGCACCGTGTGTGGTTAATGTCGACTTGATTCCTTGCAAAAGATTTGGTGTTTGAACATCTGAACACAACTCCTGTTGTTTTTGCCAGAAAGGGGTGAGTTAAAATCCATCCCGGTTAATCGTTGGGGGTCAACAGCTCTTACTGGGTGGATCAGTGGAGACCCGATGAGACCCAAACTCACTGGGCCCATCGACAGTGGCGCGTGGTGTCTGGCCCACGGCTGGTCTCGCCCTGTGGTTGGCTAAGACTGTAACTTGTTTCAACCGTAGTAAGGCCCCCCTTGGCCTGACCCAACATGGTTCTAAATAAATGAATGTCAATATTGTTTTTGGCAAATTGTCCACTTTGTGAGGTTAAATCCTAGCTAAGTAACTGCAGACGAATAAAATGGTTAAAATCAACGGCCGCTCTGTACGCGTTGTGTTCATTTGTTCCCGCTTGCTGGTTACTCTTGGAAAGCCACCGCCTTGCTTCAAGATCGGTTTAGAGTTGAGAAAGGTCTGTTAACTATCTTGCCTGGTAGACAGGAGGTCGTGGGTTCGATCCAAAGATGGTAACCACCTCGCCTGGTATACAGGAGGTCGTGGGTTCGATCCAGAGATGTTGACTACCTCGCCTGGTATGCAGGAGGTCGTGGGTTCGACCCTGACCCTGACGCCTGCTGCTGCTGTATATTTGGAGTTTGCGTCTCTCTCTCTCTCCGTTGTCGCGTGGATTTGTCTCCGGGTCCTCCGGATGTTCCCCTCCACATTTAGAATCAACATCGCCACGCGTCTTGAGTATTTGGCTGCGACTATACATTTCCACATTGATAAATAATAATCATTAAGCCGCCACGTCATCGAGTGGCTGTCAGTTGTGGTGGCCAGGGTCGCTTCTGAGGAAACGGCTCCATAGATGCTCAGTGGGGGCTTGGTAACATCAACAATAGTTTCAAGAAGCTCAAATTAAAGCAACTTTAAATTATGACCTGTACACGGATGTGAACTGAAGCGAGGTGCACCTTCCGTTGCTGACTTACACACACAAAGAGACACACATTTGGATGCATTCGTCACAGCACAGCTTGCAGAAGGGGTTTTCGGTGACCACGATCCGTGAATGGTTAAATAAAGGACACGGATACAAATCCTCGCCTGGCTGCAGAGACTTGTCGCAAGATTTATATTTGCCTTTAAAAAAAACAATCGGCAAAATCGTGGCATTTGCCATTTGATACCAAAAAAAATCACTCCCCCCCCCCCTATGTTTAACTATTACATATAAATAGGAATTTACAGTTAACAATAATAAAATTAATCAATTGGTTATAGGTTACAACACACACACACAAATATCGAGTGGCACAGTGTGTCTATAAAGTATGTTGTATGCCGCACTGGTTTATCATTCGAGTTTCAACTTCTGCGTGTGCTGCTGGATGTTGGCTGTAAACTTGAGAGCGCGACCCATTTACAGATACCCCATTGATGGCTGGATGGCACCCAGCTGCGCCTTTTGGCGTCATCTGGTCCAACACCATGTGAGACTAGGCTCTAAGAAAAGCTGTCTCGGGTGTGGACCAATCAATTTCAAGGACAGTGCATATCATTATCAGAGTTGTGTTTTTTGTTGCCAATGCAAACATGACTTCTTGTAAAAAAAAGGTGTCAGTTTTGTTGCCAGATAAAAGGGTAAAAAAACAATTATCATTTCAGCTCAATAGTTGATCGAATAGTGAGCGCGGTGGTTCCATATCTTACAGAGGGGAGATTATGGTTAAATATGAGGATATGTTTTACCCTTTCTGGCAATAAAACAGTTGTGTTAAAATGTTCAAACAGCAAACAGAAATCTTCTGTAAAGAATCCTGTAACTGCATTAACCACACACACGGTAGCCGTGGTGAACACACAAACAAACAACACGCTCTGGTAGGATATGATGCGACATTGTCTTTCACACCGATTGTGTCCACGCCAGAGACAGCTTTCTTCAGAGCCTGGTCTCAAAAGGCGAACAGCACAAATGCAGTGCCACAATCAGAGCATCCATAGCTCGGGGTTTGAGCAGCTACATCATGGGACCTAAACTATGTAATTAGTGGCAGACGTGTATAAGGTTTGAAATAAAATAAAATGGGTTTCTGGAATGTATCCCTATTACTTCAATGAGGTATGTACAAATGGATCGCCCTCTCATATGAATAAACATACATTTTAACTTGCCAAATATTCATTTGATTGTGGCATTTTTGCCCAACCATGTCCATCTCGTTTGTACACCATATACAAATATATGCACACGTAACTTTAGGATGTCACCTTAGATGAAAAGTAAAAATAAAAAGCCTACATTTTTGTCTGGCCTAGCGCTGATTGGTGAGCACATAGTTACCGGTTAGTGATGGGGCCAGCACCACACACACCCCGATGCGTGCGTGAGTCGGCATGGCCACTGCACGGTGTAGCAGCAGGCCTACGTATGTGAGGCAAAGTCAGCCTAGGCGAGGCCTCCGCTGGGCATTGATGAGATATCAACAACCACGACATCCTGTTCACGTATCGGACCCCGGCAAACCGGGTCCACAGTGCGGTCAGTGCGCTTGCTAAACGCTACAATCACCACTCCACACGTCTTCGGGATCTCTATAATATATATAAAGACAAAGGACCCCAGTAATAGCCTCAACAGACTGCTGGGGCAAGTGCTATTAGCGAGTAGCACATATAGTATATACACAGACGTACATATACACACGCGCACAATCTACACGACGTGTTTTTTCCCGGCCTCCTGACTCAGGATTTGGGCCCCAGTCATTTCAGACTCCGCGCATTCTGCTGCAGAAACAGCCCCACGTCAGCGCCGTCGTGCGGAGACCCCAGGCCGGGCGCCGCTGCCGCCAGCGGGAGGCCCGAGCCGAATGGCGAACCGACGAGGCCCGCCGCCCAGGGCGAAGCCTCGTGGCCAAGGCCTTGGCACTGCTCGTCATCCTGGAACATCATCGAGGCGAGGCCTTCACCCGCCGCCTGCTGCTGCTGCTGCCCGTACTGCTGCTGCCCGCCGCAGGCCGGAGCGGAGGCCCCGTTGCCCCACGCCTGGGCGAACGCCGCGGCGGCCGCGGTGGCCGCGTCCCAGCGGCGGTAGACGGAGGCCGGCACGGCTTCGACGCCGCAGCCTCGGTACGCGGGCTCGCACGGCGTTCCGGTCGCGACTGGAATCCACTCCGGGTGGTGGAGGCCACCGGAGGCGGCGGCCGACTGGGCGTTCTCCCCGCCGACTCCGCCGGGCGTCCACACCCTGCAGCCCGAGTTCATGGCATCCCCGACAACACCGCCGGTGCCGGCGGTGCCGGCGGTGGCGCCTGCCCCCCCGTAGAGCACGTACAAGCCGTCCGACGTGGGCCGGCCGTGCGAGCGGTCACCGTCGTCGCCCTCTCGGACGTAGGCCGACATCTCGGGCGGCGCGAGAGGGCCCACGGCGGGCGCGAGCTCGGCGGCGGCGGTGGTGGCGTACATGCAGGCGTGGCGGGCCCGCACCGGCTCGCAAGGGAAGCACGCCGGGTGCTGGCCGGGGAGGCCGCCGTGGCCCGGCGTCGCGGGAAGGCCCCCGTTGCCGTTACCGCCGCCTCCTCCTCCTCCGCGCTGAGGCCCCCCGCGCTTGCGGCCGCCGGCCGCCCGGTACGGGCAGTCACCTGCGGAGCGGTGGGCCGAGCGTTGCTCGTTATGTCAGCGGACGGGGCGCTCGAGGGAGGCTGGCGAGGATCTGGGTGTCGGTGACCCACGGCGATCATCGTCGTCGTCGTCGTCGTCACATTTCCGTCAACATGGCGCCGCACACGATTGTGAAATGGTGAAAAAGGCGCAGCCCTGCAACTACTCACCCACGCCACTGCTGGCGGAAGGGCGTCCGCTAACGAGAGATGGTACATCGGGGGCTACTCTTCCACGCCGGCCAGACATCTCGGACGTTGGTGGGAGTACCCACACTTTACCCCACTCCAACAAGGACAAAGATCCCCGTATAGTCTTAACAGACTGTTGGGGCAAGTGCTGTTAGCGAGTAGCAGCACCTAGAAAGGCCGGCACGGCACAAGAGGGGGTTGGGTAGCCAGCACCACGCCCGGCCGCCTTTCCCCCAGTGACGATGTTCACAGACCGCACCAGGTACTCATTCGAGGTCGAAGGCGACCTCGGGGAGGAGGCCCTGGAGCGGTTCGGATAATCGTCACCGGTGGTGTTGGTGGCCGCGGGCCGTCATTTGAAACCTCAGCTGCCACGCCGGGAGATTGAATCGCGATTCCAGCGGCAACACAAACGCTCACCTCTCGGGATCGCTTCCGTGAAGTAAATCCCACCGCCTCCTCCTCCGTCGATGGGTGGGACCAGTGTCCTCTCGTCGCCATGGAAACCCGAGTTGACGACGTGGGAGATGAGCGGGTCCCGGGGTATCCCGGGCCGTAGCACGGAGCGCGGGAGCACCGGGCACTCCTTGCTGTGGGTGGACGGACACAGACAAAGGTCCCCACACCCGTGTAGCCTTCGACAGGCTGCTGGGGCAAGTGCTGTGAGTGAGCCAGCACCTATGACACACAAGGTGGCCGACACTGCGCCTGGCCGCCTTTGTTTCCCCTGGTGCAGATGTGTAATTTGAGGCCGAGTCGACCTAGGGGAGGCCCAGAAGCGGTTCGGATAATCGTCACTGGTGTTGGTGGCCATGAGCGGGAATCGAATTCGGGACGCCGGGTTCATAATGCAGAACCCTAACCGCTGCACTATCATTCCCAGCAGTTGAATACGCACACACACACACTCACCTGAACACACACACTCACCTGAACACACATACACACTCACCTGAACACACACTTACCTGAACACACAAACTTACCTGAACACACATACACACCAACCTGAACACACACTCACCTGAACACACAAACTCACCTGAACACACAACAACCCCGTTAACCACGACGTCGTGCCAGGCCAGGTGCACTTTGAGGCCACGTTTGAAATATCGAAGGCCCGCTGGCAGGAGGTCACGGGACAGACCCAGGTGCGATGGACTGACTGAGATAACTGGCAGATGCACCACCTGTGCCCCCTTCCTGTGCCAACTTTCACCTGAACAACAACCGCCATTCGCCACCAAGTGGCGGTGACTTCACCACCGCGCCTGTGCCAGGCTAGGTGCACGTTAAGGCCACGTGAAGTGTCGAACGCCCGCTGGCAGGCAGTCCACGGGGCAGAACCAGGTGCCGTGGGTCGACTGGTTGAGATGAGTGGCCGATGCACCACCTGTTTCAGTTTCAGTTTTTCAGTTGCATGTATTAGGTATATAACCCTGTGAGCCATGCGGCTCTTGACTCGGGTGCAACCGCAACAAACAAAAACACGAACAAGAAACATCTCAAAGTGACTACACGCAACAGAAAAATCCAGGGAAAAACAGCAAAGTCTTCCAGAAAAAAACACCCCCACTCAGACGCTCCTGCTGAACAGGAAGACACACGCCCGCACACGCACACCTGCTACCTGTGTAACCGTGCCACCCTCTGCAGCTCCAGTTCATCCCCGCCACGGAAGCCCTTGGCGAATGGGTTGTTCTCAATCTTGAGCTGCGTGATCTGCAGGCAGCCAGAGGCAGAGAGAACGACAGTCGGGGGCCTGAGAGAGATGGAGTCCTCCTTCTGCTCAAGTCGGAATAAAGATTCTGATTCTGAGCTGGAGCTCAGAGCGCTGCATTTTAATTTCAAGACGTTTCCCCTCTCGGGAGATCAGTTTGGTTGAGCGGTGTTTCAAATCATCGCCCGATTTGAGTTACCGGAAGAGAGACGCAAATAAGCATGAGAAAATCATTGGCTAGATTGAAAAGTTTAAAGTAAATTGTATTGTTATTCATCTTAATAGTACTTGTGCATACTTATGTAAAATTGTTCACTGTTTGAGTGACAAGTTAAGACGGAAAAAGACCTGAGTCTGCTGCTGTTCTCCGGTTGCCTGAGTGAAACTATAAAAACTATAAACTATTTTTTTTATTTTACCAGGTAAGGTCCTACTGAGCTCTCAGAAGCTGCCTGGCTGCCGCAAATGATAACTCAAGGAAGTGGCTCATCACGTTGACATGTTCAGCAGCAGCAAAACACTCAAAACGCATGGTGGTGATGTTGATTCTAAATGTGGAGAAAAACCGGAGGACCCGGAGAAATAATCCACGCGACCACGGGAAGAGAGAAAGAGACGCAGACTCCAAATATACAACAGCAGGCGTCAGAGTCGGGATCGAACCCACGACCTCCTGCACACCTGGCGAGGTAGTCAACATCTCCTAGCCACCGTGATGATGACGATGAGAGAGAGAGACACGCAAACTCCAAATATACAGCAGCAGGCGTCAGGGTCGTGATCGAGCCCACGACCTCCTGCACACCAGGCGAGGTAGTCAACATCTCCTAGCCACCGTGCTTGCCCCTTGCGCAACGGCGCATTTGACCCAAACCTGAGCCAAGCCGGCTGAAAAAAAGAGCCCATTGAACAAATAAAAATACTGACGCCGGAGACGTGGGAGGATCGTCTCGGGGCTCTGACACTCGCCAGTCCCCGTGCCCTCATAAAGCGAAGGGGGCAACCTCCAGCCCCCTGCAGTGGCCAACGGTAGCCCGTCCACAGCAGCAGCAGGAGCAGCAGCAGCAGCAGCAGCAGGAGGAGGAGGAACCCGACCCCCAAGCCCACCTCTGCGTAAATCTCCGCAGTAAAAAGGCCGCGGCTCGCGTGCGTACACGGCGCTCGCCACAACTCGCCGCTCACGCACAGAGAGAGAGGGGGGAGCGTGGCGGGGAGAGGAGGCGTCAGGGCACCCCCCCACCCCCCCAAGCACTGGCATGGAACTTGACGATGCCATTGCTACGGCTTCACTCCTGCACGTGTCCGTGCCCTCTGTGTTGTGTGTGGGGAGGGGGGGCAGAGAGTGATGACACGGTGCAGTGGGAAGGTGCTGTGATGATGGTAACGATGGTGACGATAGTGACGATGATGATGTCAGTTTAACACGGAGGAGAGAGAGAGGACGACTCGGAGAGAGACTGGACTACGAGTGAGTGAGTGAGCGAGTGGTGGGTGAGTGAGTGAGGAGTGAGTGAGTGAGTGAGCGAGGAGCGAGCGAGTAAGTGAGGAGCGAGTGAGTGAGCGAGTGGTGGGTGAGTGAGGAGTAGTGAGTGAGTGAGCGAGTGGTGGGTGAGTGAGTGAGCGAGTGGTGAGTGAGTGTGTGAGGAGTGAGTGAGTGAGTGACGAGCGAGTGAGTGAGCGAGTGAGGAGCGAGCGAGTGAGTGAGTGAGTGAAAAGCGAGCAAGTGAGTGAGGCCGAGTGAGGAGCGAGCGAGTGAGTGAGTGGGTGAGCGAGTGAGGAGCGAGCGAGCGAGTGAGTGGGTGAGCGTGCGCGTACGCGGTGGTTCTGGTAGGAGGTGACGGCGACGAAAGCTGTCTCGGGGAAGGCGTGCGTGCTGAAGGCGGTGCGCCCCGAGCCGAAGCCGTTTGCCTCGTCGGCACGCACCACGTGCAGCCGCGGCTGGTACTTGTGCATCGAGTTGAGGATGATCTGTGACGCGCAATCAGCCAATCGGCACGCACGCCGGCTTGTCAACCAATCACAAGCAGCACGTCAACTGTCAACCAATCACAAGCAGCACGTCAACTGTCAACCAATCACAAGCAGCACGTCAACTGTCAACCGATCACAAGCAGCACGCCAACTGTCAACCAATCACAAGCAGCACGCACATCAACTGTCAACCAATCACATTCAAGCAATATATCGACGATCAACCGATCATAGGCAGCACGTCGACTGTTCATCAGTTTTAGCGTCAACCAACCAGTTACTAACTCTCAACCAATGACTTACAATCAGCCACCATGTGAACACGCAGCCACCAATCACAGAATGAGAAACTACCCATTCAAGTACTCAGTCGGCAGCTCGACCAGTCAGGTACAGAGTAAACAAGCCAATCAGATAAGGAGAGCGGAGGAGGCGGAGGGAGGAGGAGGAGGTGGGAGAGAAAGGGGGAGGAGGAGGTGGGAGAGGAGGAGGGGAGGAAAAGGAGGTGGGAGAGGAGATTGGGAGGAAGAGGTGGGAGAGGTGGAGGGGAGGTGGGGGAGGTGTGAGAAGAGGGGAGGATGCGGGAGAGGAGGAGGCGGAGTGGTGGTGGTGTGTGTGTGTGTGCTGTACGTAGTGGTGGTGTGCGTGTGTGGCGTACGTGTCCGAACGGGTCCAGGTGGTTGTTGGTGAGCTTCAGCTTCTGGAAGGAGACGAGTTGGCGCATCCAGTGGGCGCCCGGGGCGGGCGAGTCGGGGTGCACGTAGAGGCGGCCGGGCATCGCCGCCTCGGCCTTGCCGCTCACACTCCTGCCCCCCCCGCCCCACACCCGCACACCAGGTGCCACGAGTCAGCGACAGCAGCGGCAGCGGCGACGGCGTTCACGGCGCGCGGGGGCTGTCGCCACCGAATGTTACGGATCCAAAGAATTTGATTTTGCCGGTCAGATCGCGCTCGCTCGCGTGTGCGCGTGTGCCGGTAGAATTGCCGTAAAACCCCCCGCCACCCGACGCAGAGCGATGAACGGCTGTCCGACGCTCCGAGACGTCAGCAGGTCGCAGGGGGTGAGGGTCTCCCCGCTCGCCGCCGAATCTCGGGACGCGCGGGCCGCGGGTTCGGCGTTCATTTCTTTCGAGAGAGGCGTCGCAGCGGCGCCGCTGTTTCTAAAGACGTTGCGCTCACAGCAGAGAACTGTCGCGACACGACCGCCGCCACTCTGTGGTAGCCGGCGCCGACACGACGCCACGCGGAGCCACGTGGCCTCTCGCGTGGCCTGCTACCTCCGATTCCGTTGGGAATCGACTCCGTTCAAGCGACGACAACAAACGTACGGAACGGAATCGGCAGAAAAACCGACGACGTACGCTAACCCCGCCCCCCCCCCCTCATCCTAGCCCCGCCCTCGCCCACTAGCCCCACCCACCACTTGTTGTCTGCGAACTTGTATCGGTGGCCGTCGGCGGGACACACGTCCATGAGCAGGATGTACTTGGTGCGCGGGGACAGGCCCGACACACGCACCTTTAGGCCCGGGAACATGCGGCTGCGTGCGGACACGGGGACATGGGACATCGGACATGTAACATGGGACATGTAACATGGGACACGGGGACATGAGACACGGGGACATGTAACATGGGACACGGGGACACGGAGACATGTAACATGGGACATGGGGATATGGGACACGGGGGCACGGGGACATGGAATATGGGGCATGGGGACACGGGGACACGGAGATAGTGACGTTGGTCGTTACCGATGACTCGTCACGGCAGCGTGGGGTGACGACGCGAGGCGAGTGCCACGTTCAATGTTTTCTCCCCCGAGTTTGAACATTATTACACTTTAGCGTTTCTCACCACGTGGCCTCCCGTCACACACCACGTGGCCTCCCGTCATATGGTGTGTGTGTTGTGTACATTTTATAGTGTGCGTTGTGTAATGCGTCGTGTGTATATTGTGTATTATGTCGTGCATGTTATAGTGTGTGTTGTGTGTACATTGTGTACATTGTGTAGTGTGTTGTGTGTACATTGTGTAGTGTGCGTTGTGTGTACACTGTGTAGTGTGCGTTGTGTGTACACTGTGTAGTGTACGTTGTGTGTACATTGCGTTGTGCCTTGCGCGTCGCGTCGGTCTCACCGTCCCGCCTTGGTGATGATCATCTCGGTGCCTGCGTCGTGGAAGCGCCCCCACAGCTCCTTCTCGTGCAGGTGGACGCGCGCCCCCTCCAGCCCGCCCTGCACAGACAAAGACCCCCCAGGTAGCCTCAACCACACCGCCGGGGCAAGTGCCGCGAGGAGCGAGCGGCAGCAGCAGCAGCAGCAGCAGCAGGCCGGTACGGCCACGCGACGTGGTGGGGTGGCGAGCGCCACGCCCGGCCGCCCCTCAGCCTCATTTGAGGCTGAGTCGACTTAGGGGAGGCCCAGGACCGGTTCGGATGTTGGTCATGAGCGGGAATCGAACTCCGGTGGCCGGAGTCGTTAGCTTAGTGGTCAGGGCGCTGACCGCTACGCTAACCGCTCCCCACGCTATACAATAAAAAAAAACAAAGATCCCCCGTGTAGCCTGTAACAGACTGTTGGGGCAAGTGCTGTTAGCGAGCAACAGCACCTATGAAGGCCGGCACGGCACACGAGGCGGTGGTGTGGCCAGCACCACGCCCGGCCGCCTTTGTCTCCCTAGTAACGATGCTTACTACACACTGCACCAGGTACTCATTTGATGCTGAGTCGATCTAGGGGAGGCTCAGGACCGGTGAAAATGTTCGCCACTGCTATTGGTCGTGAGCGGGAATCGAACTTGGGTTCGTTAGGTTCGTAGCGGAGTGCGCTGCTAACCGCTACACCACCGCTTCCCACTGCACCTGCACGCAGCATGAGTCCTTTGGCGAGTGAGTGCCATTGTTGAGTTAGTAGATGGGTGGGTGGGTGAGTGATTGGGTGAGTGGTGATTACTTTGGGAAGTTCAGTGGGTGGGTGAATGGGTAAGTTGGTGAGGTGAGTGAAGCGAGTGAATAGGTGAGCGAGGTTTTGACAGTTCGGGGATGGGTGAGTGACTGAGCTGGTGAGACGGGAATCAGGTGAGTGAGTTGGTGAGAACGTTAGTCAGACCGTGTGTGATTTGGTGAGTCGGTGGATGCGTGGGTGATTTCGTGGATGGCTGACAATGAGAGTGTATCGGAGATTCGGTGAGCAATTCTGTGGGTTCGTGAGTGGGTGAGTGAGCATGTTGGTGAGCGAGTTGGTGAGCGAGCGGGTGAGTTGGTGAGCGAGTTGGTGAGCGAGTTGAGGAGCGAGCGGGTGAGTTGGTGAGCGAGTTGGTGAGTGAGCAGGCGAGTTGGTGAGCGAGTTGGTGAGCGAGTTGGTGAGCGAGTGGGTGAGTGAGCGAGTTGGTGAGCGAGCGGGTGAGTTGGTGAGCGAGTTGGGGAGCGAGCGGGTGAGTTGGTGAGCGAGTTGGTGAGTGAGCGGGCGAGTTGGTGAGCGAGTTGGTGAGCGAGTTGGTGAGCGAGTGGGTTAGTGAGCGAGTGAGTTGGTGAGCGAGTTGTCAGTGAGTGGGTGGTTTGGTGAGCAAGTTGGTGAGCGAGTAAGTGAGTTGGTGAGTGGGTGAGTTGGTGAGCGAGTTGATGAGTGAGCGGGCGAGTTGGTGAGTGAGTGAGTTGGTGAGTGAGTTGGGGAGCGAGCGGGTGAGTTGGTGAGTGATTGGGTGAATTGGCGAGCGAGTTGGCGAGCGAGTTGGTGAGTTGGTGAGCGAGTTGGTGAGCGAGTTGGTGAACGAGAGAGTGAGTTGGTGAGTGATTGGGTGAATTGGCGAGCGAGTTGGCGAGCGAGTTGGTGAGTTGGTGAGCGAGTTGGTGAGTGAGAGAGTGAGTTGGTGAGCGAGTTGGTGAAATGGCGAGCGAGTTGATGAGTGAGCGGGCGAGTTGGCGAGCGAGTTGGGGAGCGAGCGGGTGAGTTGGTGAGCGAGTTGGTGAGTTGGTGAGCGAGTTGGTGAGTTGGTGAGCGAGTTGGTGAGCGAGGTGGTGAGGAGTGTCACCTGCTGTGGCGTGGGGGCGGGACTGTGGGCGGGCGAGGCGGGAGGGGGGGGCTCTGGGGGAGACGCGGGGGAGCGAGGCCCTGGCCCCGACTCGCCCGACATGGCTCTGCGGAGGAAGGCGACACGGGCGTGGTGAGCCGGGGCTGGTGGATCACGCACAGAGCGCCGGGTGCTACCGTGCTCAGCGTTACTTTACGGGGCAGCTCGAAACTATTTAAATTTAACATTTTTAATGTTTTACCAGGTCAGGCCCCACTGAGCTGCTACGTGGCTCTTACTCAGAAGCGACCTCGCCACCACTGGTGACAGCTGCTTGGACCAAGTGGCGGATGATTATCATCATCATCACCACGTGGACATGTAGAGCCAGCGGCGAAATAACTCACAACGCGTGGTGGTGTTGGTTCTCAATGTGGGAGGGAGAACCCCGGAGGACCCGGAGGACAAATCCACGCGACCACGGGGAGAGAGAAAGACACGCAGACTCCAACTATACAGCAGCAGCAGCAGGCGTCAGGGTCGGGATCGAACCCACGACCTCCTGCACACCAGGCGAGGTAGTCAACATCTCCTGGCCACCGTGGCGCCTGTGAGAGCCGACACGGCGCACTAGGGAGTGGGTGGGTGGCCGCCACCACACCCAGACCGCCTTTGTCTCTCCAGCAGTGATGTGTAACATCGCATCGCACCAGCTACACGTTTGAGGCTGAGTCGACCTAGGGGGAGGCCCAGGACCGGTTCAGATAATCGTCACTGGTGTTGACGATACAACTCCCCCCCGAGTCCCAGCCTTCCTCCTCCCCCCCTTTCAACCCCCCCCCCCGTTAATCCCCTCTAAGACAATGGCGTGTAAAATAAATAAATAACAGCACGAGCTCAAAGGCACCGCGACCCTCAACCCCGACTCTAACTCTCACTTGGCAACTTGAAAGCTTCGCCTCCCTCCCTCACAGCAGCGCTGCCCCCCCCCCCCGGACCCGCGGCGTTGGATGGGACACGAAGCCTCAGCAGCCCCCCCCGGGAACCCCCGGACCCCCCCCCCTCCCTCAGGACCCCGGGACCCCCCCCCCTGGATCGTGGCGCTCACGGGTTCAGTGGTCGGTGAAAGGGGAGAGCCTCGACTCTTGAGCTCATGGCTTAGATACACACACATACCTACCACACACACACACCTACCTACACACCCACACACACTTACCTACACACCCACACACACTTACACACACCTACCTACACACACACACTTACCTACCTACACACACACACTTACCCACCCACCTACCTACACAACACACACACACTTACCCACCCACCTACCCACACACCCACCCACCTACACACCACACACACACTTACCAACCTACACACACTTACCCACCCACCTACCTACACACCTACCTACACACACACCTACCTACACACACATACTTACCCACCCACCTACCTAAACACCTACCCACCTACCTACACACACACTTACCCACCCACCTACACACCCACCCACCTACCTACACCCACCCACCCACCTACCCACCCAGCCACACACCTACATACACACCCACCCACCCACCTACCCACCCAGCCACCCACATACCTACACACCTACCCCCCACCTACCTACCCACCTACCCAGCTACCCACTCACCTACCCACCCACCCTACCCACCTACCCACCCGTTTACCCACCTACCCATCTACCTGCCTGCATATCTGTACAGCGAGGATCCAGTAAACCACGTGGCAACGTTGGGACGACGCGCT
>NW_026891372.1:0-57310 GCF_015708825.2 Lethenteron reissneri | reverse complement strand
CCCGTGTGTGTGTGTGTGTTGTCTTCCCGTGTGTGTGCGGGCCCATATCCCTGACACCAGGACCTAGCCTGGAGCAAATATGCCCACTGACCATCGGCTTGTCATCTGTAAGATGCGCCTGCCATTCTTCCACTCCGGTGGTGGGTGTCCATCTAGGACCCCATTCAAATCTACAGTGGTCTGGTCTCAGCTAGCTGATGAAAGTTGCAGGCGAGAATTTAATTATGGCATGTAGCTGGAGTTGCCATCTCCCCCCCCCTCCTCCTGATGCTAAGGGGAAAAGGGCGAGGTTTAAGACTGTGGCTCATGCAGCTGCAATTGCTGCTTTGGGTAACGGTCCAAACATGCCCATAGAGCCTGGCCGATGGAGGAGGTGTTCCGGTTGGCTGAGAAAAAGCGACAGGCCCACTCCCACCGTCTACAGAATCCCACGTCGGAGAATGAGGAGGCTTACCACAGCCTTCGTTCGGAGGTTCGGAGAGCCGTGCGGCGCTGCAAGGATGGGTGGTGGCCGCGGGTTACTGAGGAGATGGAGTCTGCCTCAGCAGCTCGCGATAAAAAAAAAAAGTAACTTGCAGCACCACACCAATTGCTATTCTTAGGGGAAAGAGAGCTGATCCGATCTCCGACCCCCAGGAACAAGTTAGTAGATTTTCTGAGCATTTCTTTGAGGTCCTGGGGGAGGGGAAAACCCCTCAGCCCAGAAAGCATCATGGGGCAAAGTAGGGATGACCCTGTTGAGGCTGCGGTGCCTCGAAAATTGGAAAAAGCAGCCACTCCCTGTGGGTGGCTGGCTGCAATGCCATCTGTTGAGGAAGTAGGGAAGACAATCCAGAGCCTGAGATCAGGAAAAGCGTCGGGCAGAGATGATCTTCCAAGCGAAATGCTCAGGGAGGGTGGTTTTCTGTGCAGACTGCCCTACACGACATCATAATAACAGTTGGTCCCCCTCTTTAAGACTGTAACAACTATAGGGGCATATCCCTCCTCAGTGTGCCAGGAAAGGTCCTGGCAAGGATTGTTCAACATCGCCTTGCCAGGCACGCTGAGGAGAGGCACGCGGCTCCCCAATGTTGGTTCAGGCCTGGGCGGTCCTGCACTAATGCTATATTTTGTGCACATCTGCTACAGCAGCGAAGTAGGGAATTCTAACAACCGATATCTCTGTTTTATTGACCTGATCAATGCCTATGATGCCATCAAAATGCTTGCACTCTGGGTTGTTCTTCGTGTTTTCAGAGTCCCTGACGCTATTCACGATCATTAAGGACCTTCGTGATAGTGGGCGGGCCCGGGTAAAGCTGCGTGGCCGGGAGTCAGAGCCATTCCCTGTTCACCTTGGGGTGCGACAGGGATGTCCTCTGGCACCTTCATTATTTAAGATATTTTCGACCACGTAGTTCGAGAAGCTTTCCATGACTGCACCGGAGGAATTTCCATCCGGTTCAGATAAAATGGGAGGCTGATCGATGCTCGGGTGCGGTCGAGGGATGGCTCCCTATTGCAAAACTAAGCACCTGCCTGGGTATTTCGTGTCATGAAACACTCCACCCCTACAACTCCCCATTGATGGGGCAGTTGTGGAGAGAGCGGAGAGGTTTCCATACCTGAGCATGTGCTTATGACCAGCTCTGGTATGACAGCAGAGGTCTCACTCCGAATCAGTCGAGCGGCATTCATTTTTCATCGGCTGCGTAACGCTGCGTGGAAACAGTCCTGGGTCTGCCGCTCCACACGAAGCTTCGGGTCTTCTCGGCCACGGTCATGCCCTCCCTGCGCTATGCTTGCGAAACGTGGACGCCCCCAACCCCTCCCCCCTCATAAAAATCTTCGCCGGTTAGACAACATCAGCGGCGCGTGATATCCGAACCCGGTCCTTAGCCAGCCCTCCCTCCCTCCTCCTCATCCTCACCCTCCTCCGCACCCGGTAACCCGTGTCGGTGGTTGTTGTTTTTAGGTGACGCACGGGAAATACAAGAGAGGGATAACGCAAGAAGCAGACGCTCCGTGTATTTACGAGAACTCGCCGCGTTCTTTCATGGGATGGGGGTAGCGAAGTGTGGGGGGGGGGTGCAGGCAGAGACAGAGAGGGAGAAATATGTACGTGCGCGCGCGCGGTTTAATTTGCGAGCAAATCGTGGACACGGGTCCGGCTCCTTTGAAGTGGCTCACTCTGACATGTTCACGGAGTGCCGCGGGATGTTCACCTTCATTTGTCGTTTCTTCGCTTTTGTTTTACATTTCCAGGACGTCTTCGTCACCCCCCCTCCTCCTCCTCCCTCTGCGCCCAAACCAAAAATACACAAAGCCAAAGAAGATTCTCCCCCCTCCCCCCGGTATAGCCTTTTCAGACTGTTGGGACAAGTGCTGTTGACGAACGGCGGCAGGACTGACACAACGGTGGCGGTGGGAGGCCACGGCGCACCAGGTGACTCAGTTAAGGCTGAGTCGACCTAGGGGAGGCGTCATAGAAGTGCGAGATATTGGTGAGCCGGGGAATTGATCTCGGCTCGCCAGGTTCGTTACGCATTGCGATGACCACTGTGTGAGTCTGTGGGTCTCTGTGTGAGTCTGTGGGTCTGTATGTGAGTCTGTAGGTCTCTGTGTAAGTCTGTGGGTCTCTGTGTGAGTCTGTGGGTCTGTATGTGAGTATGTGGGTCTCTGTGTGTGAGTCTGTAGGTCTCTGTGTGAGTCTGTGGGTCTCTGTGTGAGTCTGTAGGCCACTGTGTGAGTCTGTGGGTCTCTATGTGACGAGTCTATGGGTCTCTGTGTGAGTCTGTGGGTCTCTGTGTGAGTCTGTGGGTATCTGTGTGAGTCTGTGGATCTTTGTCTTAGTCTGTGGGTCTCTGTGTGAGTCTGTGGATCTTTGTGTGAGTCTGTAGATCTGTGTGTGAGCCTATAGGTCGGTCTTTGTGTGATGAGCATATGGGTCTTCGTTTGATGAGTCCGTAGGTCTCTGTGTGACGAGTCTGTGGTTCTCTGTGTGAGTCTGTGGATCTGTGTGTGAGTCTGTGGTTCTCTGTGTGAGTCTGTAGATCTGTGTGTGAGCCTATAGGTCGGTCTTTGTGTGATGAGCATATGGGTCTTCGTTTGATGAGTCCGTAGGTCTCTGTGTGACGAGTCTGTGGGTCTCTATGTGAGTCTGTGGATCCGTGTGTGAGTCTGTGGTTCTCTGTGTGAGTCTGTAGATCTGTGTGTGAGCCTATAGGTCGGTCTCTGTGTGGTGAGTCAATGGGTTTGTGTGATAAGTCAATGGGTTTTTGTATTATGCGTCTATGGGTCTCTGTGTGATGATCATATGGGTCTCCGTGAGATTATTCTGTGGGTCTCTGTGTGAATGCTCTTTGGTCTCTGTGATATGTCTATGGGTCTCTGTGTGATGAGTCTGTGGGTCTCTGCGTGATGAGTCTGTGGGTCTCTATGCGACGAGTCTATGGGTCTCTGTGTGATGAGTCTGTGGGTCTCTGTGTAATGAGTGTGTATGGGTCTCTGTGTGACGAGTCTGTGGGTCTCTGTGTAGTGAGTATGTGGGTATCAGTATGATGAGTGTGTGGGTCTCTGTGTTACGAGTCTGTGGGTCTCTGTGTGGTGAGTCTGTGGGTTTCTGTGTGATGAGTCTGTGGGTATCTGTGTGATGAGTGTGTGGGTCTTTGTGTGATGAGTCTGTGGGTCTCTGTGTGATGAGTCTGTGGGTCTCTGTTGGTCTGTGGGTCTCTGTGTGATGAGTGTGTGGGTCTCTGTGTGACGAGTCTGTGGGTCTCTGTGTGTTGAGTCTGTGGTCTCTGTGTGTTGAGTCTGTGGGTCTCTGTGTGACGAGTCTGTGGGTCTCTGTGTGGTGAGTATGTGGGTCTCTGTGTGACGAGTGTGTGGTCTCCTCTGTGTGGTGAGTCTGTGGGTATCTGTGTGATGAGTCTGTGGGTCTCTTTGTTACGAGTCTGTGGGTCTCTGTGCGGTGAGTCTGTGGGTCTTTGTGTGATGAGTCTGTGGGTCTCTGTGTGGTGAGTATGTGGGTCTCTGTGTGACGAGTGTGTGGGCCTCCTCTGTGTGGTGAGTCTGTGGGTATCTGTGTGATGAGTCTGTGGGTCTCTGTGCGGTGAGTCTGTGGGTATCTGTGTGATGAGTATGTGGGTCTCTGTGTTACGAGTCTGTGGGTCTCTGTGTGGTGAGTCTGTGGGTTTCTGTCTGGTGAGTTTGTGGGTCTCTGTGTGATGAGTCTGTGGATTTCTGTGTGATGAGTGTGTGGGTCTCTGTGTGATGAGTGTGTGGGTCTCTGTGTGATTCGTATATGGGTCTCTGTGTGACGAGTCTGTTGGTCTGTGTGTTGAGCCTGTGGGTCTCTGTGTGACGAGTCTGTGGGTCTCTGTGTGATGAGTATGTGGGTCTCTGTGTGACGAGTCTATGGGTCTCTGTGTGATGAGTGTGTGGGTCTCTTTGAATAGCCCTCATCATTCCTTTTCACGTGAAGTTTCCGAGTGCCACTGAACGCGACCGATTCGGGAGACTTTCGTGGGTCGGACCGCCCTGTGACCACACGCGCGCCCATGTGCAGCACTCGAACTAATGGCCACTGATGAACATTTAAACAAACTCAATTTCCCCACAATAGGAACGACTCTCCACGGTAATGATTGCGCGGGGTAAATTGGATAATCATTGTGCGACTGCGGTATTGTTCACGCGCGTTGCTAATTCAATGCAGGCAACCATCGACAACAACATCGTCGTCGTCGTCGTCATCATCATCATCATCACCCCCGAGAGCCCTATCCCCTGGTGGATGAAGGCGTCCACCATCACGATGCATCACGGCGCCGCTCCGATGCCACGCTCCGTCTCCTCGTGACCGCACGCCAAAAAATTGAAATTAATAAAAGTAAAATAAAAATCAATTGTTTACCTACGTGACTTTACCGAAAAAACCTAAGAATATGAATCCTTGCAGTCACGAAAGCTTCAAATCTATGTTTTTTGCGTCGTATAAATATAAGACACCGAAAACACGCGCAAGAGATGCGTGCGCGTGGACTGATTAAAGCGGTGGGATGACTTTCGCGGTGTCCGCACCCCACACTCACCCTCTCTCTCTCCCCCCTCTGTTTCATCACCAGCATCCACAGCGGCATGGAGTTAACCCAGGCCGGCTGGTGAGGGGGTTCGTTGCCGGTTATTTATTCGTCGTTTATTTTTCCCGAGACGGGCTGCCGTTTGGCGATTACAAAATTTAACTCAACTTTTTTGTGGTATCAGGTAAAGCCCACGGAGTTGTGTAGAGGACGTGACCACAAATGATGGCCCAAACGAAGTGGCTTATCGCGTGGAAATGTATAGCAGCCAAATACTCTGAACGCGTGATGTTGATTCTAAATGCCCGAGATTAAAACCGGAGGACCCCGAGAAAAATCCACGCGACCATGGGGCGAGAGAAAAGAGAGAAACACGCAAACTACAAATATACAGCAGCAGGCGTCAGGGTCGGGATCGAACCCACGAACATCCTGTATACCAGGCGAGGTAGTTAACATCTCCGAGCCAACGTGATGATGATAATGATGATGAGAAGAGAGAGAGAGAAACGCAAACTTCAAATATACAGCAGCAGCCGTCAGGGTCGGGGTCGAACCCACGAACCTCCTGCACACCAGGCGAGGTAGTTAACATCTCCGAGCCAACGTGATGATGATAATGATGATGAGAAAGAGAGAGAGAGAAACGCAAACTTCAAATATACAGCAGCAGCCGTCAGGGTCGGGGTCGAACCCACGAACCTCCTGCACACCAGGCGAGGTAGTTAACATCTCCGAGCCAACGTGATGATGATAATGATGATGAGAAAGAGAGAGAGAGAAACGCAAACTTCAAATATACAGCAGCAGCCGCCCGGGTCGGGTCGAACCCACGAACCTCCTGCACACCAGGCGAGGTTGTTAACATCTCCTAGCCAAACCACCGCCTCCGATGCATTTTTCCTTCACCATGGGCCCAGTACCCAACCCCCAGCGCTCATCCGCCCTAAGCCGTTGGCACTTCTTGAGGGGCAAGAGAGGAGGAGGAGGGGGCGGGGTTAATTGACCGCCGGCCGGCCCCCGTCGTTGACCATTAGGCCTTCATAGGTGCTACTCGCTAACAGCACTTGCCCCAATAGTCTATCAAGGCTATACGGTGATCTTTGTCATTACGGTGTGGGTAAGCCGTAGTGTAGCTGTTAGCGCGCTAGGCTGCGCTACGAAATCCGGCGACGCCGAGTTCGATTCCGATTTTTTTAAGCGGTCCTGGGCCTCCACTAGGTCGACTCAGTCTCAAATGAGGACTAAAATGCGGTCGGGCGTGGTGTTGGCCCGATCCACGCCCTCGCGTGCCGTGCCGGCCTTCATAGGTTTCTCGCTAACATCACTGGCCCCAACAGTCTATCAAGGCTGTACGGGGGTCATTGTCTTCGCTTGTCATTAGTAGAATCAAGGTTTCGCCTGACAAGATGACCCACAACGATCCGCAGTGGACCCACATTAGTCCAGGGACCCACATTAGCTCGCACTGCCCCACAGCAACCCACACTGAACCACAGCGAGTCAACAATATGGAAAATTAGGCCAATGAGCAACATCAGGCCCAGTGACCCACATTAGGGCACAATGATTCAAATTAGGCCCAGTGACCCACATGAGACAACAGTGGCTCACATTAGGCCTATTGGCCCACATTAGCCACATTTAGCCCAGTGACCCATATTAGGACACAGTAACCCACATAAGGCCATATTAATTCTAGATTTGAAGCGTTCATGACTGCAAGGATTCATACTCTTAGGTTTTTTTTTGTAAAGTCACGTAGGTGAAAACTAGATTTTTTTATTTATTTTACTTTTTATTAATTTGAATTTTTTAACCTACGTGACTTTACCGAAAAAACCTAAGAATATAAAAATATAACTAACTTATTTTTTTCTTTCACCAGGTTATTAAAGGTATAATAGAAATAAATAATAAATCACGACGTTTCGGAGGCAACACAAGTCTCCGTCATCAGGTGGGACCGTCACAGCGAGATTTACTGTCTCAAGTGTGTGGCCTGATGCGATTTACTTGATACAGTAAATCTAACTGTGACGGTCCCACCTGATGACGGAGACTTCTGTTGCCTCCGAAACGTCGTGATTTATTATTTCATTTTATTTCCATTATTACTTTTATTAATTTAATTTAATTTTTTACCTACGTGACTTTACCGAAAAAAACATAAGAGTAGGCCATATTAAACCCAGTGACCCATATTAGGGCCCAGTCACCAACATTAGGCCACCGTGACCCGCATTAAGCCAGTGGCCCACATTAGGCCACAGCAAACCACATTACACGGAGAGACGGAGACAGAGGAAGGTAGGGAGAGAGATTTGGTTTGAAAGGGTGCTCGGGTCTTTTGTTGCTATAAAGGCTGGTATTTTTGTTGCCATAAAGGCTGGTACTCTGATACTTTGGAAATACTCCAGCGCAATTGCCGCTGGAGAAATAAAATTATAAAAGTAAAAAAAAAGAGAGAGGTTGGGGTGGAGAGAGTGACAGAGACAAAATGAGAACCAGAGAGAGGAGAGTGAGAAAAGCAGGGAGAGACCATAAACGAGAGATAATAGAGAGAGAGGGCGAGAATGAGAGCATGAGAAGGGGGTGTGTTGTGTGTGTTGTTGGAGAGAATGAGAAGCGAGAGTCGAGTGCGAGAGAAACGCAAGCGACGGAGAGAGCGAGAAAGCGGTGAGAAGAGAAACTTTCGAGAGGAGAGAGAGAGAGCGAGAGAGGGAGAGGAAGAAGAGAGCGCGCTAAAGAGTTTGAGCGATGTGAACGAGGTAGTGTCTTAAGGTCCCCAACATCTCAACACCACCCCCCCTCCACCCCCCCTAACCCCCTCCCCTCTACCCCCACGACACCCCCTCCCTATAGCCTCTTGTCAAGCTTCTCTAACACAAACCACCCCCCTCCCCCCAATTATCCTTTATTTGAGATTTTATGTTAATATATTTTTCATATAATAATTTTTTTTATTTTCTCTCTCTCTCCCTCTCTCTCTCTCTCGATCCGTTGCTTCAATTATCACCCTATTTGTCGAGTCGCGATGGGGGAGTCGTCGCCCACGCTCATTACCAGCCGCGGCCTTCCTGCTCAGCCACCGCCGCGGTCGTTGTTTGCAATCAGCGGAGCTCTCGATAATATTCCTGCTCAGCCGCCTCCTCAATTCCCCCACCGCCCCCCTTTGTCTCCTGCTGTCCCTCCGGACGAACCTCCCTTCAGTTCACATCATCCCACACCCCCCCCCCCCCCCCATTCTCACATCATCCCTCCTCCTCCTCGTCCTCATCCTCCTCTTCGCCCTCCGTGTTTCAACTCGCAAGCCGGTGACTCGCCGTTCCCCCCCAGCCCCCCCCCACTAGCCCCCCCCACTAGCCCCCCCTCGCCCCCCCCCACCCCACTAGCCCCCCCCCCACTAGCCCCCCCCCCCTCTCCCGCCATCCTCCTAGACCAGGGGTCGGCAACCAAATAACAAGAAGAGCCATTTCTTTCCAATTCGGTACAAAATTCAGTATTTCAAGAGCCGCAATGCATCTGAGTACATACTGTACATACGTACATATCGTCAAGAAGCAGCCCGTAAGAGCCGCATGCGGCTCCGGAGCCGTAGGTTGCCGACCCCCGTCCTAGACTAACCGCGCACACACACACATACCCCGCCCCCCTCTTCCCTGCACGTCACCCGGACCCTATCGTCACATCCTCACTTCATCCTACACCTTCTCTCAGCCCGGCGAGTGGCACACACACAAAAACACAATCTCGTCCCCGTTAGCCACTTGGGCACCCCCCCCCCCCCATCTCCTCCCCCCCCGTGCTCTCTCCAGACCAACCCCATCTCAAGCCCCAACCCTCCGTCCCTCGCTTCACATCACCAGCACCAAACCTCCCATCACACACCACCCGCCCTTTCTCACCCGCACTCCCACCCAGCCAACACGCGGCTCAATGTCAGACTGCCTCCCCCCCCTGCCCCCTACCCATGACCCCCCCCTCCCTCCTAGTGAAGGGTCCTTCAGGTCCCCGTGTGGCGCAATCACCGAACGAGAGAAGCTGACGCGCCGCGAGCCAGCGGGCACGAGACAACTCCGCGTGGGAGTGTGTGTGGGGAGCGGTGGCGCAGTGGTTAGCGCGCTGTGTGGTGTGTGTCCACGTGTCCACATGTGTGTGTGTGGGAGAGAGTTTGGGAGAGTGTGTGGGAGTGTGTGTGGGGAGCGGTGGCGCAGTGGTTAGCGCGCTGTGTGTGTCCACGTGTGTGGGAAAGAGAGAGTGTGTGGGAGTGTGTGTGGGGAGCGGGTGGCGCAGTGGTTAGGGCGCTGTGTGTGTGTCCACGTGTGTGTGTGTGGGAGAGAGTTTGAGAGAGTGTGTGGGAGTGTGTGTGTGCGGAGCGGTGGCGCAGTGGTTAGCGCGCTGTGTGTGTGTCCACGTGTGTGTGTGTGGGAGAGAGAGTTTGGGAGAGTGTGGGAGTGTGCGTGGGGAGCAGTGGCGCAGTGGTTAGCGCGCTGTGTGTGTGTGTGTCCACGTGTGTGTGTGTGTAGGAGAGAGAGTTTGGGAGAGTGTGTGGGAGTGTGTGTAGGGAGCGGCGGCGCAGTGGTTAGCGCGCTGTGTGTGTACACGTGTGCACGTGTGTGTGTGTGTGGGGAGAGAGAGTTTGAGAGAGTGTGTGGGAGTGTGTGTGGGGAGCGGTGGCGCAGTGGTTAGGGCGCTGTGTGTGTGTGTCCACGTGTGTGGGAGAGAGAGAGTGTGTGGGAGTGTGTGTGGGGAGCGGTGGCGCAGTGGTTAGCGCGCTGTGTGTGTGTGGTGTCCACGTGTGCATGTGTGGGAGAGAGAGTTTGGGAGTGTGTGGGAGTGTGCGTGGGGAGCGGTGGCGCAGTGGTTAGGGCGCTGTGTGTGTGGTCCACGTGTGTGTGTGGGAGAGAGTTTGGGAGAGTGTGTGGGAGTGTGTGTGGGGAGCGGTGGCGCAGTGGTTAGCGCGCTGTGTGTGTGTGCACGTGTCCACGTGTGTGTGTGGGAGAGAGTTTGAGAGAGTGTTGGGAGTTGTGCGTGGGGAGCGGTGGCGCAGTGGTTAGCGCGCTGTGTGTGTGTACACGTGTCCACGTGTGTGTGTCTGTGCGCGCGCGTGTATGTGTCCCACGTGACGCAAACAGCGCTAAATGTTTAGCATCATCGGGCGCGCGCAGCGTGGAGCAAGTTAATTTGTATTTGAAAAAAGTAAATTGGTGTTTATAAAACTATGCTTGCTGCTGCTTCTGCTGCTGATGATGATTATAGTGACGATGATGTCTGCTTCCATCACCCCCCCGCTGTCGCTCACCCCACCCCCCGTGATCCCCCATGCACCCCCTGATGGTCCCATCGCTGTCGTGACGACCACCGCTGGCTGCGTCAACGCAACGCGCGTTCGTGCGCGCTTAGTGCTGTCACAATCACAGCACAGAGCTCGCTCGCAGCACTTGCCCCAAACTTCTGTTCATTCTCTACGGGGGATCTTTATATTTGCCTTGTTTTTTTTTGTTCATATGGAGGGAACGGTGGTGCAGTGGTTAGCGCACTGCGCTAAGAACCCTTTTCGGACACGTGTTCGATTTACTGCGCACAGCCGGCATCAGTGGCGATTTTTGAACCGGTCAAAGGCTTGCCCGAGGTTGAATTAGCCTCAAATGAGTGCTTGCTGCGCTGTGTGTGAAAGTCACGACTGGGGAGACAAAGGCGGCCTGGCGTGGTGCTCGCTACCAACCCCACGTGTGCCGTTCCGCCTTCATAGATGATCGCTAACGGCAATTCTGCGGCCGTCTGGAACGCTCTTCCTTCCGCTATTAGAAAGCCACTTGAGCTATGAACTTTAAATCATCGAGATTGAAAACTCGTTTATTGAGAACGGCTTCTTGTGTTGAGTTTGTTGTCCTTCCCCCGCAGCTCCGATGATCACGGTTGGCTACGTTCGAAGCAAGCAAGAAGTTCAACATGAATACGTACGGGGGGGGGGTCTTTGCCTTAGTTGTTATATCATAGATGAACTGGTGTGGCTAGGAGGATGTGGAGCTGGTCGGACAAGCAGAAGATCGGTACCAGCGGTGTCAAGATCGGCCTCTGTGGAGATGGCTCGCGAAGGACGCTGCTGGGCAGTCGGAGGCAGTCGCCTGCCACCAACAGGGGAGGACAGATGAGCGACACTCACAACAACGAGCCGAGAGACTGCAGAACAACGTTCCGGTTCTGTTCCCAGCTGTCCGGCTGCACCAGAACAGCATTCTGTTCTTTTCGGCAATATTCCGGTGCAGCGCTCCGGTTTGTTCCGGATTATTCCGGAACAGCTCCGGCTGTTCCGGATTATTCTGGATCATGCTCCGTTCTGTTCCGGATTATCTCCGGATCAGCACTTCGGTCTGTTCCAGATAATTCTGGATCATGCTCCGGCCTGTTCCAGATTATTCTGGATCAGCTCCGTTTTCGTCCGGATTATTCCGGAACAGCGCTCCGGTCTGTTCCAGATTATTCTGGATCGTGTCCGTTCTGTTCCGGATTATTCCGGATCAGCGCTCCGTTCTGTTCCGGATTATTCCGGATCAGCACTCCGGTCTGTTCAGATAATTCTGGATCAGCGCTTCGGTCTGTTCCAGATTATTCTGGATTCAGTGCTCCGTTCTGTTCCGGATTATTCCGGATCAGCGCTCCGTTCTGTTCTGTTCTGGATTATTCCGGATCAGCTCTCCGGTCTGTTCCGGATTATTCTGGAACAGCGCTCCGATCGGTTCTGACTGTTCCGGAACGGTTCTGAACTGTTCCGGAACGGTATTCCGCACTGCTCCGGCTGAAATGAATCTCCGTATAACAGTAACACGTTGTGCGATAACTAACAATGTACACAACACACACGCACCGCACCGATGCGAATCTTTAAATAGTAACACAATATAAATAAATAGAGTAAATAGCAACACAGACAAAAGATGCCCATCCATTTCGCCCTTGAGCAGACTGTGGAGCAAGCTCTGTCAGAGAGCACCAATTAACGCCCGTCGTCTCCCCAATGATGTGATGTTCACACACATGCAGCGGGTACTCATTTTTAAGGCTGATCGACCTAGGGGAGGGGGGAAGGCCCAGGACCGGTTCAGATAACGTCACCGGTGTTGGCCGTGAGCGGGAATCGACCATACCTGCCGACTCGAGTTGGATTCCCCGCACACGACCAATAACAATGGGCAATATTGCACGGGGTCTGAGCCTCCCCTAGGTACTCGGCCTCAAGTGAGTACCTGGTGCGGTGTATAAACATCAGCATTGGGGAGACAAAGGCGGTCGAGCGTGGCGTTGGCCGCCTCCCTTTTGCTCCGTGCTATCTAATCGAAACTTGCTCCAACAGTCTGTTAGAGGCTGTACAGGATCATCGTTGTAGTTTAACACGGACGCTTTCTCGACCAATATTATCCATAACAGAGGGGTTTTGGGGGGGGGGGGGTAACGACACGTTTATATTTACGCGAACTAACCCAAAAAGCCTCTTATGGATACTCCAGTACATATCTTTATTAAGACCTTCAACCATTCCTTGCAGTTAATTGCCATTGGTTGTTATAATGGGGTAATGGGATCTGTGCCTTAGGGCCATCCATTTAGGAGGTACGCAAAAATCTGTCAAAACTTGACCCTTCCCCCACTCCCTGCGTACTTTTTACACCCCCCCCCCCCACCTGCGTACCTACGCTTGACGCACCACCCCAGAATCCTATAGAACGGCCGATATTTAATCCACGCAGAAACGATCAAGGATGAATTATATTGACGTGTTTAAGCAAACAGATTGTCCACCGCCGACTGCATTGTTATTATCGAGGCTTCACCCCCCCCCCCGTTTCCTATGCGTACATTGTCAGTAGAACCCCCATATGCAAGCGTACGCATTTGGTTTAACCCCCCTCCATGCGTACGTACTCAATGGCCCCTTACACGTGTAAATAACAATGATTAAATCAGATCAAGACTCCCGTAAACCACGTGACTTCTGTGGGCCACGCCCATTCTGAAACCCTCTCCCCGCCCACTGTGAAAAGACGCCACTCCTCCTCCTCCGTGCTGCTCGACTTCTCCCTTCTCTCTCATCATGAACACCATCATCACCCTCTCATCCCCAACATATTGTCTAGGTCAGGGGTCGGCAACCTACGGCTCCGGAGCCGCATGCGGCTCTTTACGGGCTGCTTCTTGACGATGAGTACGATGTACTCAGATGCATTGCGGCTCTTGAAATACTGAATTTTGTACCGAATTGGAAAGAAATGGCTCTTATTGTTATTTGGTTGCCGACCCCTGGTCTAGGTAATAACCATCTCCCTTATCTCCTCCTCCTCCATAACCTCAAGGTTTTTATTTTTTACCTGGTTAATTGAAGGTGAAATAAAAATAATAAAATAATAAAATAAAATATAAATAAAATAATAAAATAAAATCCTAGTCCCCTCCTCCTGCTGCTCATCTTGGCCGTGCCCTCTTCTTCTTTGTCCGTCTTGGGGCTGGGTGGTAGTGGTGGTGGTGGCGGGGGGGGGGGGGTAGCGACTTCGAGCCCGACCTCCTCCTTCCCTTTCCCGTTCCTTTTCGCGTCGCACCGTCCACGACCGCGGCCTTGACTCCTCCACTCCCCCAGCGCGTGCCGCGTCGCCTCGGAGACAAAGTTAACGCCTCTCCCTCCCATTGCGACTCCCTTCCTTCGCCCACGAAGATCACGCTCCGCTCACTCGGCTACTATTCTGTCGCTGCGTTCATTAAACGCGTTAATGAATCCCCCCACCCTCCACCACCCTCTTGCCCCCCCCCCTCACCTCTTGCCCCCCCCCCCTACCCTCTCGCCCCCCCCCCCTCCCACTTATTTTCCCCAATCTATAAAAATTAATTTCATTATTACTCTAATTTTTCTCTCTCTATATATATATTTTTTCTCTCTCTCTCCCAAAAAGCACAAAACGCAATTTTTACGCGCGTATATATAGGCCCATTATAATGCACGCAAATAATAATAATATAATAATAATAAAAATACATATTAAAGAAGAAAGGAGAAAAAAACATTCAACCTATATTCTTTCTTAAAAATCGTAAATGATCTCGCTCTAATTTAAATGTAACACTTTCAATTCGCTCGCTCGGCGCCTGCCCCCATATCTCGCCCCCTCTGTGAGCGCCAAATCATTAGCCCTGGCGCTCTCCCCTCGCTCCCCCTCGCTCTCCCCCTCGCCCTCCCTTCGCTCTCCCCGCTCTCCACGCACCAATCATCACGACTCCCCTCGCCAGGACCCTAATGCTCCATACTTACCCCAACGACACAGCTTGATCCCCCACACCACCCCCCCCCCCTCCCCCCCCCCGCCAAAGACAAATACAAAGATCCCCCGTATAGCCTCGAACAGACTTTTGCCCCCGTAATATTTACACGAACTGATTCGTCTTTGGTGTAACACGCAGCAGAGGTCGCAAACGGGTTTTGATTCCTTACCCTACCCGGCCGCACCAGGGTCGCAAACGGGTACTTGTACCCGTTCCTACCCGTACCCGTACCCTACCCCGAAATGAGTGACAAAGGTGACTCACCAGTGACTCACGGCCTACCCGTACCCGTACCGGCCGCACCAGGGTCGCAAACGGCTACCCGTACCCGGCCGGGTACGGGTAGTCGGGTATCGGGTAGGGTACGGGTATCGGGTACTCGGTGTGACCTCTGACACGCAGCCTTTCGCGACCGATATCCATGTGACACTGCGTCGGATGGTGACGGATTAAACGACGCATTCATATTCACCGCGGTCCAAGCCACACACCTCGATTGTGATCCATCGTTAGAACTCCAACGAGGTCCCCCCGAGATCTGCGATCGACTTCCTTCTCTCTACTCGGGACTCCGCGGGTTCCAAGGTTCTTGTTCGTGTCGGGGTGATCGCGATTTGGCCACGACGCAGCTCCAAAGCTTTGGAACGCTTCGCCTTTTTTTTTTAATCCTTTATATTAAGTTCGCTTGCTTGCTTACGACCGTGCAAATCTTTCGGTCGTTTTTTAACCACTTCCCGTGATACAATCGAGCTGACATTTTGTACGCAGACTCGTTGTGCGTGACAATTAATGTTCGTGACAATTTTTTTCCAAAATGTTACACTTTTTAGGACAAAAATATTATATTTAATCACCAATTGCTTAATGGTGCAATGCAATCATCTGACCCATAGGTGGCAGCCCTCAAGCCAGAGGACGAGAGGACTCTAGCCGCCACGCATATAAAGGATTTAGAGTGAAAAACTTTGTTTTTACGGGTTATACTTGTTCTTTTTGCTCACAAGACGATCGGAAACGTTCGCTACATTCAAGTTCGTCTTAAAAACGCGTCTCTTTAAAACAAGCCATTTTCCCCTCCCCCCCCAAACGAGCTCTGGCCGTTTAACCCAGATTCTGTTTATTTGCTGGGCCGCATTGGGATCTAACAGATGAAATGCGCCGCTAAAATGATCATCATTTCGAGGCAAGTGCTGGTGACGAGCAGCACTTCTGAAAGCCGGCACGGCACGCGTGGGAGTAGATGGGCCAGCACCACGGCACGGCCTCGTGGCGATGTGTGTAAAACATCGCCACCAGCTACTCATTTGAGGCTGAGTCGACCTAGGTTGAGGCCCAAGGACCGGTTCAGGATACTCGTCACTAGTTTTTGTTGGCCATGAGCGGGAATCAAACTTGGGTCGCCGGATTCGTTGTTACAGCGCGGGAAACGCTTCATCAGCGCTACGGCTCACGATTCTGAGAAAATAGCCCCCGAATGGCCTTAATAGACTGTAGGGACAAGTGCTGTCAACGAGCACTTACGAAGGCGGGCACGGCACACGAGGTCGGCCAACACCACGCCCGGCCGCCTTTGTCTCAGCCTCACCCCCACCCCCTTCTCGCCCCACTGAACATGTGATTTGCCTACGTGACTTTACCGAAAAAACTAAGAATATGAATCCTTGCAGTCACGAAAGTTTCAAATCTAGAATTAAAACATATGATTTGCGTTCATCTAAATTTATAGTTTGCGTTATGCGTGTTTCCCCGCACCTCTGAATAGCACGGTTTGCTACGTACGGTGCGAAAGAAGTTCTACATGAAAACCTCAAGGCTCCGGTTTCACGAGGTTTCTCGCAGTAGGGACGGCGTGAAGGCGACGTTACTGCTACAGCTGCTGTCTGCGTGATCCCAGGTGAGTGGGGGCCACGGTGGCGAGATGTTAACTACCTCGCCCGGTATACAGGATGTCATGGGTTCGATCCCGATCCCGACCCTGGCGGCTGCTGCATATTTGGAGTTTGCGGCGTCTCCTTCTCTCTCCCCGTGATCGCGTGGATTTTTCTCCGGCTCCTCCAGTATTTCCCTCCACATTTAGAATCAACATCATCACGCGTTCAGAGTATTTGGCTGCTATAAATTTCCACGTGATAAGCCACTTCGTCGAGAGATTATTTGTGGCCAGGTCGCTTCTGAAAAAAGAGCTACATAGCTCAATGGGGCCTAACCTGGTAAAAAATAGTTCATAGTTCTTTACACGGCGATTTGCATGTGATTTCTTTTTTTTGCAGCACTGGGATGCTTTGGCCATTTTCAGTTACATTGTTCCGGGATGTGAGTGTTTAGCTTTGGGAGGAAAGAACCCATGCAGAACATACCGAGACAAAGACAAAGATCCCCCGTATAGCCTTTGACGTACTTTTGGGGCAAGTGCTGTTAGCGAACCCCTATGAAGGCCGACACGGCACACGCGGAGTGGGTGGCCAGTACCACGCCCGGCCGACTTTGTCTCCCGAGTGGCGATGTTTACACACCGCACCAGGTACTCATGTTGAGGCCGAGTCGACCTAGGGGAGGCCCAGTACCGGTTCAGATTATCGCCACTGACGTTGGCCGTGAGCGGGAATCGAAGCCGTGTCGCCGGGTTCTTAGCGCAAAGCGCGTCAACCTCTACGCTGCGCATAGACACAGTCACTCAAGAGACACTAGCGCAGAGACGCCTGAGAGAGAGAGAGGCACACGCACAAAGGTAAAGATCCCCCGTATAGCCTCGCACACACACACAGGCACGCACCGTGAGTATGGCTGGCGCTCTCCGCTGACAATCCACGCCTGCTCCCTTCACCTCTCAGCCTAATGCTGCCTCCTAACCCCAGCGACACAGCGTGATGCCATACCCCCACACCTACCCCCCTTCACGCCCCCCCCCCCCCAGCACACCCCCCACCTCCACGCCCCCCCCCTCCTTCCCCCACACCCCAGGGTCGCAGATAGGGTGGTGGCGTTTCGCAGTAAGATTTGAATATTTCCAAAAGCCGAAGTCATCTCGACCCAGCGCGGTGGGTTCGACTTCTTGCAGATTTCATTAACGTGCTGGGAATTAAAAAAAACATTATTATGAATTTTGTATTGTTTATATTTATATATTTTATTATTTCCCTTCTACGTGACTTTACCGAAAGAACAAAGAATATATTATTTTGACTGTTTTTATTTTAAACTTGCAATTTTCGTTATAAACGTTTCCATCAACATTGTGGTACAATATTTTAGGGGTTTTTATGCATGGGCGTATCTTGCACCATAGTCGATCGGTAGTTCTTTATGCCAAATCGAGCTGCGTTCCGGAAAATATCACACTCACAAGCAGCAACCGTCGTGGTGACGCCAACGCACAGGCGTTGGCGTCACCACGACGCCTGTGCCAGGCGCGGTGCACCTTGAGACCACGTGAAGTGTCAAAGGCCCGCTGGCAGGAGGTCACGGGACAGACCCAGGAGCCGCGGGTTGACTGACTGAGATGACTGGCAGATACACCGGCTGTGCTCACTACTGTTGCCAACTCTCTGCGTTACATTCGTTGTTGTGAGCCTCGCTCCCGTCACCTCCACCCACCAACCCTCACCCCCATCGCCTCCTCAACCCTCCTCAACCCCCCTACCTTTACCCCCCCCTGTCTTAGCCCCCCCCCCCCGCCAATCTCGCTCCACTCCATCCTGGAGTGGAGCTCTTAGACTATTTCCGCGTGGAAAACAAAAGGCGTAAACGAACGCACGACATCATGCACGGACAAATCAACAACGTAGGCTTTCGCGCCCGATGTTAACCCATAATAGAGGGTTGTTTCTTCTCTTCTTCTGGCAGTCGTCTGACGATGCTGGCTCTAATTACCGGCGCAACGTCGTAACTCGAATTGTAACGTCGTGGGTTTACTCTGCAACACACACACGTGCGCTGAACTAGTAACGAATTGGCACGTTTTGCTTACGTGACAAACCTTCACTAATTGTCGGGTGGTGGCGGGTTTAACGACACATTTATATTTACGCGATCTAACGCACACTATAAAAAACACCTCTATCATGGACAGACAAATAAGCAATCCGATATATAAACAAATACGCGGATAACTGCGTAATCAATGAAACTGACAAAGAACCGGGTAAATTACGAACTTGAAGAGGCGCGTTTCCAAATGGTGTGCCGAATCGATTTGTTGAGCGGAGCAAACGACTCCGCCTGGCAGTGGCCTTCACTCATCCCGTCAGCCCAGCCACCCTCAGGGCAGGGCCGGGGGTGGGGAGAGGGGGGGTGAAGCAGTGAGGGGGGTTAGGGGGGTTAGGGGGTCGGCGGTGTCACAAGTGCACAAAGTGTAGTGACTTAAATGGAGTCAGTATGGCGTTTAGCGCCGGCTGTGTGTGTGACTGTGCGTCCTGAGTCTCTCTCTGGCACCAGAGTAGACGTGGCATGGAAGCTGCCCTAGAGGGGCATGGTTCTGGTGACGGTCAGAGAGAGAGAGAGGGCAAGCGAGGACGTGACAGTCTAACCCAGGGGTCGGGAACCTTTTTGACTGGGAGAGCCATAAAAGCCAATATTTCTAAATATATGCATTGAGAGCCATATAGTATTTTTAACGTATATAATTAAATGTCTTACTTTTAATGCGACTTCTGGTGCCGCGTGGTTTTGCTGAT
The DNA here is from genome assembly GCF_015708825.2 of Lethenteron reissneri. Taxonomy (NCBI): domain Eukaryota; kingdom Metazoa; phylum Chordata; class Hyperoartia; order Petromyzontiformes; family Petromyzontidae; genus Lethenteron; species Lethenteron reissneri. The sequence goes on along the minus strand of NW_026891372.1, from coordinate 38,262 downwards.
GGCCTTGTAGTCTGGTTCATACGTGGTGAGGTTGAGCTTCATGCAGGCGTTGAGGCCCCGTGACCCGTGAAATTTATCTTCATAACTAATTTCTGTTTACTTAAAAATGACACAGTATTATAAGCAATATCACAAGTATTTTAAATTATTTTTTTCAGCTCAAATTGTCTGGGAGCCATATGCCGTCACCGAAGAGCCATATATGGCTCGCGAGCCATAGGTTCCCGACCGCTGGTCTAGGTGAATACTTAATTTGGAGCTTTCGTGACTGCAGGAATTACTCTTTGGTTCTTTCGGTAAAGTCACGTATAAAGATAAATAATAAATTAAATACTAGCATACGACGTTTCGATTGCAACACAAGCAATCATCATCAGATATAAATGAATAGAAACACAAATCTAGTATACTTAGAAATGTAATGTAATACAACAGAGTAGGATAACATAACAGTCAACACCGTACCTGGTTAATTACGTTGTATTACATTACATTTCTAAGTATACTATATTTGTGTTTCTATTTCATTTATACCTGATGATGATTGCTTGTGCTGCAATCGAAACGTCGTATGCTAGTATTTAATTTATTATTATTTTCTCTTTATACGTGACTTTACCGAAAGAACAAAAGAGTAGTCTGGGTAAACCAGAGAGGGCACGTGACCGTGACAGGGTAGCGAGGGGGCCAATAGGGTGGCTTGAGGGACACGTGGTGCTCGGTGGAGAACCTTCTGGTGAGATCCAGAAGGGGGCGTGACCGAAGGCGGAGCGAGGCCACGCCTCTCAGGAGCATAAAAGGGAGGTCCCGAGAACTGTCACAGCACGATAGCTGTATCAAGTGTTGTGATAGCTGTATCACTTGATACAGCTATCGTGCTGTGACGGTTCCACCTGAAGACGGAAGCTTGTGTTGCCTCCGAAACGTCGTGATTTTTATTTTATTTTTATTTTACTTTCATTAATTTACATTTTTTACCTACGTGACTTTACCGAAAAAACCTAGAATATGAATCCTTGCAGTCACGAAAGCTTCAAATCTAGAACGAATTGACAATCATCGTCACCAGCAGCAGCATCATCATCGTCGTCGTCGTCTATTAAAAGCCATGGTCTATCCACTGCTCGATGAAGGCCTCGCCAAACCGCTGCGGCATCACCAACGCAGCAGCGTGTGCACGCGGGACCATTTTGCCGCTCCGTCTCCCCGGTGTGCGTTCACCGCCGCGGCCGCGTTGAGTGCAGTCCTCGGTGCGCTTCCATGGGAAGACGCCTCAGTGATGATGATGGTGGTGATGGTGGCGATGATGATGATGGTAGTGGCGATGATGGTAGTGGCGATGATGATGATGGTGGCGATGAGATGGTGATGATGATTGCGATGATGATGGTGGCGATGATGATGATGGTGGTGATGATGATGATGGTAGTGGCGATGATGATGGTGGTGATGATGATGGTGGCGATGGTGATGATGATGGTGGTGGCGATGATGATGATGATGGTGGCGATGATGATGATGGTAGTGGCGATGATGGTAGTGGCGATGATGATGATGGTGGCGATGAAGATGGTGATGATGATTGCGATGATGATGGTGGCGATGATGATGGTGGTGATGATTGATGGTAGTGGCGATGATGATGGTGGTGATGATGATGTGGCGATGGTGATGATGATGGTGGTGGCGATGATGATGATGATGGGGCGATGATCATGATGGTGGCGATAATGATGATGGTGGAGATGATGATGGCGATGATGGCAATAACGATGGCAAATGATGATGGTGATGACCATGATGATGGCGATGTTGTTGGCGATGGTGATGGCGATGATGATGATAATGGCGATGATGATGGAAAACTATGATCGCGATGATGGTGATGGCGACGATGATGATGTTGATGTCCCCGTCTCTCGCTTCCTTCTCGTGGTGCAAGGCTCTCGTCGCTGCGTGACGTCTCCTGACTCCCACCCTGGGACTCTTGCCCGAGATGGGTTCGGTGCTAATTATAAAACCGGTTTAGTGCGTCCTGGGGATTCGGGGGGGTGGCGGGTGGCGGGGAGGGGGATGGGGGGGCTAAGGGGGGAGGAGGGAGATGGGGGGGGGGCTAAGGGGGGAGGAGGGGGATGGGGGGGTTGGGCTAAGGGGGGGAGGTGTGGATCAGTGGTGGCGCGCTAAGCGTTCGCAAAGTAATCAAAAATAAAAGCTCAGGACGCCCAGTAGCTCTAGTGGTGATTTCACTTCGCACCCCCCCCCCCCCCTCTCTTCAATATATCTTTCGTAACTATTGAAACTTTTTTTTTCACCAGGTAAGGCGCACTTAGCTACAGAGCTCTTCTTCAAGCGACTGGACTATCACAGAGGGTGGCCCAACACGAAGTGGCTCGTGCGTCACGTGGATGTCTCAGCAGCAGCCAGACTACTCCTGCTGCACGCATTGGGTGAGCATTGACGAGTCACGCTCGTCACACGTGACATAACACTAACATGACACGTGACAGTGACATGACACGTGACATGACAAGTAACAGTGACATTACACGTGGCATTGCACGTGACATTGACATGACACGTGACATTGCACGTGACATTGCCATGACACGTGACTTTGCACGTGGCATTGACATGACACGTGACATTGACATGTCACGTGACATTGACGTGACACGTGACTTTCACATGACACGACATTGCACATGACACGTGACATTGACATGACACGTGACTTTGCACGTGACATTGACATCATGACATTGCACGTGCATTACACGTTCCTGCGGCGTGGGGCAGAGTCGTCTATGGTACAACCATGGGACGCCTGTCCCCTATCCAAGTGGTATTCGTTTTATAGACCCCCACGAGGGAGGGGGATGATGGGTTAGTCAATCCCCCCCCCCCCCCCCTGCGCCACGCCCCCACAGCCCCCTACGGCTGAGCAGCTATCAAACCGCATCCCAAATCCCAAGATTGTATGTTTTATAAATATTTAAAAAAAAACCTTATTATTATTTACACAAAGTGTAATAAATAAACGCTCATAATTCTCAAAACACACTCAGAAATATATTTAAGTGTAATTAGTCTCCTACATTAATTACTCCACACAGCTGTGATGTAATTAGCGCGTTGGCCTGTCCATCATACACGGTCGTCGTGTGGACACGTGGCAGCACTCAATAATAATATTCTCTGGGCAGAGGTGGTGAGGGTGGCAAGGTGGTGAGTGGTGAGGGTGGCGAGGATGGTGAGGGTGGTGAGGGTGGTGAGGGTGGTGAGGATGAAACGCAGCCCCGTACCCCCTCTCGAGCACCCCCTGCCGAAGGCTCCCATGGAACGTCAGACATCATGGTGGAGCTAGCTGTACACCCCAACAGTCTCGCCGCCGCTGGTGGTGGTCGACCGCCCTAAGACAGATCCCCTCGCCCCCTCTCCCTCGCCCTCTCTTCATCCTCGGGCCCCTCTCCTCGCTCCTCTCTCGCCCCCCTCGCCCTCTCTCGCCCCCTCTCGTCGCCCCACTCTCTCGCCCGCCCTCTCTCGCCCCCCTCTCTCGCCCCCTCTCTCGCCCCTTCCCCCCCTCCTCTCCTCGCCCCCCCCCCCCCCTCTCGCCCCCCCCCCCCCTCTCGCCCCCCACCCCTCTCGCCCCCCCCCCCTCTCGCCCCCCCCCCCTCTCTCGCCCCCCCTCTTCGTCGCCCCCCCCCTCTCTCGCCCCCCCTCTCTCGCCCCCCCGCTCGCCCCCCCCCCCCGCTCTCGCCCCCCCCCTCTCTCGCCCCCCCCCTCTCTCGCGCCCCCCCCCCTCGATCGCCCCCCCCTCTCTCCTCGCCCCCCCCCTCGCTCGCCCCCCCCTCTCTCGCCCCCCCCCTCTCTAGCCCCCCTCTCTCGCCCCCCCCGCCTCATCGCCCCCCTCCTCTCGCCCCCCCCCCTTCTCGCCCCCCCCCCTCTCGCCCCCCCTCTCTCGCCCCCCCCTCTCTCGCCCCCCTCTCTCGCCCACCCCCCTCTCTCGCCCCCCCCTCTCTCGCCCCCCCCCCTCTCTCGCCCCCTCCCCTCTCTCGCCCCCCCTCTCTCGCCCCCCTCTCTCGCCCCCCTCTCTCGCCCCCCCTCTCTCGCCCCCCCCTCTCTCGCCCCCCCTCTCTCGCCCCCCTCTCTCGCCCCCCTCTCTCGCCCCCCTCTCTCGCCCCCCCTCCTCTCGGCCCCCTCGCACGGTGAACGCAGTGGGGGAGAGAGAGAGAGAGAGACGGAGGGGTGGGGGGTGATTCCTCGCAGCTGGTTCACTTCACCGTGCGCGGCTCGCGCGAGTCGCCGCCCGCGCGAGGAGGCGGTATGTGTTTGTTGTTTGGCGCCGCGCGTTCCTGTAATTGGCGAGAAGCAAACACCTCCTCCAAATGACCCCCCTAATTACCCCTTCAAGGTCCGCCAGCGATCGGCTCGCGAGGCCCGAGATGCCGCGATGGAAGTGGGTTCCCGGCACGGGAACGTCGAGTGCGGCGTTGGTGTGAAGGGTGGTTGGGGTCGTGGTGGTCTCGGTTGGTTCGGCGGTGGTAAGCGGAGCGGTTAGCGCGCACCGCTACGAGCCCGGCCACCCGGGTTCGATTCCAGCTCACGGCCAACACCGGTGACGACTATCTGAACCGGTCCTGGGCCTCCCCTAGGTCGACTCAGCCTCAACATGAGTATCTGGTGTGGTGTGTAGTAAACATCGCCACTGGAGAGACAAAGGCGGTCGGGCGTGGTGCTGGCCACTCACCCCCTCGTGTACCGTTCCGGCCTTAATAGGTGCTCGCTAACAGCACTTGCCCCTACGGTCTGTCACAGGCTATACGGGGGAGCTTTGTCTTTGTTTGGGGTCGTGGTCTCGGTTTGTTCGGAATTCCTCTTCTCCAAGTGTTGTTCTCTTGCGTCCCCCCCCGCTTCCCCCCCCCCCCCTGCTCCCCCCACCTCTAGCTCCCGCATCTTTCCTCCCCATGCACATCACTAATTGGCTCGACACGTGAGTGAATTAATTAGCACGTGCGTGCATTAATTGACCGGGGCGCGCAACCGGTTGACTGAATGATCGCAGCGTAATTATGGTTTTCTGTTGTTGTTGTTATTGTTGCGGTGGTGGTGGTGTGCGGTTCACGACTCACCAGTGAAGATTATCTGAACCGGTTCTGGGCCTCCCCTAGGTCGGCTCAGCCTCAAATGCATAGAGTACCTGGTGCGATGTAAATCACAGCGTAGGGGAGACAAAGGGGGCCGGGCGGGCGGTGGAATAAAACGTTAGCGCCCTAATGCGCTAACGAAACCAGCCACCCCGCTCACGACCAGTAACAGTTAGGAATGTTTGAACCGGCCCTGAGCTTCCCTTGATAGACTCAACCTTAAACATGAACACGTGACGCGCTGGGGTGTGTAAACATCGCCACAGGAGAGACGAAAGGCGCGGGGTGATGGCGCGTCCACACCCTCGTGTGCCTGCCTCGGTGCTGCAGGGCCAAGCGGTGGCTAGGAGATGTTAACTACCCTCGCCTGGTATGCAGGAGGTCGTGGGTTCAATCCCGACACTGACGCCTGCTGTGTATTTGGAGTTTGCGTGTCTCTCTCTCATCATTATCACGGTGGCTAGGAGATGTTAACGACCTCGCCTGGTATACAGGAGGTCGTGGGTTCAATCCTGACACTGACGCCTGCTGTATATTTGGAGTTTTCTGTGTCTTTATCTCATCATCACGGTGGCTAGGAGATGTTAACTACCTCGCCTGGTATACAGGAGGTCGTAGGTTCCATCCCGATCCTGACGCCTGCTGTATATGTGGAGTTTGCGTGCCCCTCTACCCCCGTGGTCGCGTGGATTTTTCTCCAGGTCCTCTGAGTTTACCGGCCACATTTAGAAAGAACACCACCCATTTAGAGTACTTGGCTGCTGTACATTTCCACGCGGTAAGCCGTTCGTTGAGCTGTCATTGATGACGGCCAGGTCGCTTCTGAAAAAAGAGCTGAACAGCTCAGTGGGCCTTACTTGCTAACATACATACTTCTTGATAGTTTTAGTTTACTCGCTAACAGCACTTGCCCCAACACTCTGTTAAGGGCTCTAAATCAACATCAGCGGCCATCCAAAGTGGAAGATCATCGGCCTGCATCCCACCATGCTTCTTTGCGCGCTCGTGATGATGAGAAAGGCACAACAGCGCAATTACAGAGATGTTCCATCATTGGTCCGATATATGTACACTATATACTTGTTTTATACTCATTTATTTCAGTGACCTCAATGCCCTGTATGTTGGACTTCTTTCGTACCGTACGTAGCCAACTTTTTTTTCGATTTGTTGATGTAACTTGTTGAGCCCGTGCCCCGACAGGGCATCGGTGGAAAAAATAGCTTCATAGCTCATCGGATTCCTCCTCCAGTCCAAATTTTTAAAAAAATCTGATCTACATTATACAAACATTTCCATTTAAAGCTTTCGTGACTGCAGGGATTCATCTTCTTGGTTCTTTCGGTAAAGTCAGTTGAAGGGAAATAATAAAATAATATTTATTAAATTATGTTTATTTTGTTTTTTTATTTTTTCCCTTCTACGTGACTTTACCAAAAGAACCAAGCAGATTATACAAACCTGTTTTTTTATATATGTAGGAGCAGCCCTGCAATTGCTCGCTCCGCTGCAATGCTGGCGGAACGTACGAACGAAACAATGGCTGAAAATGTACGCAATTATAAATTCCGAAACATATGCCGCTTACACAATCGCGAGGTTGCCCGGGGTTCCATTTAACAATTTGTTTGCGCGACATTGTGGCAGCGAGGTTGTTGAGAGTCAGCGTGAATGCAGCCTATGAATTGAAAATATTTATTTATTTGCTGCTGTGTGGTTGGACGTTATAATGTTGTTATTGTCTGCGTTGATGTTGTTATCCGTCTGTGTGTGGAGTGTGTGTGTGTGTGTGGAGTGTGTGTGTGTGGAGTGGTGTTGTGTGTGTAGTGCGTGTGTGTAGAGTGTTGTGTGTGGTGGAGTGGGTGTGGACGTGCGTGTGTGTGTGTGGAGTGTGTGTGTGTAGTGCGTGTGTGAAGTCTCTCCTGGCTATAATAACCCCCGTGTCTGCGTGTGTGTCTTAAACGAGTACCTTTGCGCGGTGTGTAAACAACAAAGCACCGGGGAGACAAAGGCGGCCGGACGCGGTGTTGTTGGTCACCCACCTCCTCGTAATCCCTCTTGCTATGTTGCTCGCAAACAGCACTTGCCCCAACAGTCCGTAAAGGCTACACGGGGGATCTTCGTCTTTGTTACATTGTATACATAAATGCGTGCATGTGGATGGGATGTATTCACAGTTCGATTTATAGCTTCGTGACTGCAGGGATTCATCTTCTTGGTTCTTTCGGTAAAGTCACGTAGAATGGAAATAATAAATTATGTTTATTTTTTATGATTTTATTATTTCCATTCTACGTGACTTTACCGAAAGAACCAGGAAGATGTATTCACATGTTTGTGGGGAGCGGTAGTGTAGCGGTTAGCGCGCTGCGCTACGAACCTGGCGACCCGAATTCGATTCCCGCTCAGGCCAACACCCAGTGACGATTATCTGAACGGTCCTGGGCCTCCCCTAGGTCGACTCAGTCTCAAATGAGTACCTGGGGAGACAAAAACGGCTGGGCGTGGTGCTGCTGGCCACCCACCCCCTCGTGTGCCATGCCGGCCTTCATAGGTGCTCGCTAACAGCACTTGCCCCAACAGTCTGTATAGCTACACGGGGGATCTTTGTCGATAAGCATGTATATGTGTGCACTCAAGTATGGGTATGAATGGATTATATGCGTGCGTGCGTGCACGCGTTAGTCGAACCACAATCAATAAGGAGGAGGGGAGGAGGAGGGAGGAGGAGGTGGGGGGGAGTAAATTGATCCTTCCATCATCACACACAACGACGATTGTTCCTAGCGCGCGGACAATCGTCCCCCCACCCGCCATAGGAACGTGGAATCTCCACCGGCGACTCGTGGCTGTGAACAGAACCCCGCCCAATGGCCCGCTCTGGTGCGACGGCGGATCGACAGCGCGCGCGGCTGTTCGCACATCCGCGAAACGCGTGAACGTTGAGCCGACGTCGGGTTGACGTTCAAGTTCAAGTTCATTTATTAGGTATAGCCCTGTGAGCCATTCGGCTCTTGAATCGGGTGCAACCGCAACAAACAAAAAAACAAAAACATGAAAAAAAAACATCTTAAAGTGAATATGTGACTAAGTGCAAACAGAAAATCCAAGAAAAGACAGCAAAATATTGCAGGAAAAACACCGTGTTCACCAACGCTGTGTGCAAAAATCCCAGTGGGATGCAAGTCAAACAACAACAACGTTAGCCCGACGTTGGCCGAAGCCACGTGGCAACGTTCGCGCGTGTACTGGGAAGAAGACGTTATATATGTAACAGCTCTTGTTGTAATAGCTCTCTTTCTCTCTCGCTGTGTTCTTCCTGGCTCAGCAGTTCCACTGCTGGATTACTTTTTTCCGCCTAAGGATGACCGCTCGTGTGTTGCGATCGAAACGTCGTGATTTATTGTTTTTAATTTTATTTTATTTTGCTTACTAAATACGAAGCTTTCGTGAAAGCAGGAAATACTCGTTGGTTCTTTCGGGACTTTACCGAAAGAACCAAAGAGTATGGATTCCTGCAGTCACGAAAGCTTCAAATCAAGACGATGACGATTCTCCACCAATCCACCAACGTCGATCTGGAAGGCAGTAGCGCAATAGGGGGGGGGGCGGATTATCGATCGCGCGTTCGTAGAGACCACGAGCTGGGAGCGACTAAGCGTGGGCCGTGATGGCCGAGGGTGACCCACGCAGCGACACACACACACTCTCTCACACACTCGCACACTCACTCACACACACACACACTCACACACTCACTCACACACTCACTCACACACTCACACACTCACTCACACACTCACACACACACTCACACACACACTCACTCACACACACTCACACACTCACTCACTCACACTCACTCATCACACACTCACACTCACTCACTCATACACTCACACACACACTCACTCACACACACACACTCACAGACCACACTCACACACTCACTCACTCACACACTCTCTCACACACTCACACACACACTCACTCACACACTCACTCACACTCTCACACACACTCTCACACACTCGCCACACTCACTCACACACACTCACAACACTCACACACTCACACACTCACACACACTCACACACTCACTCACACCACACACACTCACTCACACACACTCACACTACTCACACACACACTCACTCACAACACACTCATTCATTCACTCACACACACACTCACTTACACACCCTCACACACTCACACACTCACTCACACTCACTCACACACTCATACACTCACTCACACACTCATACACTCACTCACACACTCACTCACTCACACACTCACTCACTCCCGTCGCCGCTCCGTCACTCTCTCACACACAAAACAATGTTCCACTCCCCGTGTAGCCTGAACAGGCTGTTGGGGCAAGTGCTGTTAGCGAGCACCTACGAAGGCCGGCACGGTACACGAGGGGGTGGGTGGCCAGCACCACGCCCGACCGCCTTTGTCTCCCATGTGGCGATGTTTTCTACACACCGCTCCAGGTACAGTACTCATTTGAGACTACGTCCACCTAGGGGAGGCCCATGACCGGTTCAGATAATCGCCGCTGGTGTTGTTGGCCGTGAACGGGGATCGAACTCGGGTCGCTGGGTTTCGTAGCGCAGCGCGCTAACCGCTGCGCCACCGCTCCTCTGTCTCACACACAGAGACCCACAGACAGCCACGCGCGCTCTCTTTCTCTCTTTCTCTCACTCACTCACTCCTCTCTCCTCTCTCTCTTGCACCCCCCTCCCCCCCCCACTATCTCCCTCCTCCCTCGCGTGTGCGTCTCCTCTGTCATGCTTTGGTCTCATTAATTAATTTCTGGTCACAGAGCTAATTATCAGGAAGGGGGTCTGAGACAATGGGTGTGAATAATAACTCGGCACTTTCATGCGCGCGCCACAGCGCCCCCCACCCACCACCCATCCCCTCTCCTCTGCGCACCCTCCCCCACCCACCCCCTTTAACTCCCCCCCACTCTCACACGCGACCGTAAACCCGAATACAAGCAGCGAGCGTTCGCTTTGACAAGGGATTACTACCCCCCTCCTCCGAACGTGACCTTTAGGGCAGCGGCAGCCGCGACTCCGCCGGATTCGGAGTGAATTGCGCGCTCGGCAGCGGCAGAAGAGGGGTGCGAACAAAGATGCTTGCGGATTTTTGCCGCTTTCAATGCCAGCCGCGGTGCCACGAGGGGGTGGCGTGGCGTGATGATGATGATGGTGGTGGTGGTGGTGATGGTGGTGATGGTGGTGGTGATGGTGGTGATGGTGGTGGTGGTGATGATGGTGGTGGTGGTGGTGGTGATGGTGGTGTTGGTGGTGGTGATGATGGTGGTGGTGGTGGTGGTGATGGTGGTGGTGATGGTGGTGATGGTGGTGGTGGTGGGTGATGATGGTGGTGGTGGTGGTGGTGATGGTGGTGGTGGTGGTGATGATGGTGGTGATGGTGTTGATGGGTGGTGGTGATGGTGATGGTGGTGATGGTGGTGGTGGTGGTGATGGTGGTGGTGATGGTGGTGGTGATGATGGTGATGATGGTGGTGGTGATGGTGGTGGTGGTGGTGATGGTGGTGGTGATGATGGTGGTGGTGATGATGGTGGTGGTGGTGATGGTGGTGGTGATGATGGTTGTGATGGTGGTGATGATGGTGGTGGTGGTGGTGATGATGGTGGTGGTGGTGGTGGTGATGATGGTGGTGGTGGTGATGATGGTGGTGGTGATGGTGGTGATGGTGGTGATGATAGTGGTGATGGCTGAGTGGGGCACGACTATTGAGATCGGGCGGGGCTGGCCCCCTACCCCCCCCATTCCCCCAATCCCCCCCCCCCCGCCCCCCACCACCACCACACTCCTCCACCTCCCATCACACCACCAACCCCAGCCGCTAATTGTTTCAGCCAGAACCTATTCGTCGCATGACAGGCAACAACACACCGATATATAGAAAAAATGTGTGTCTGTGTATATATATTCGCAAAGCTGGAAACAACATTCATATGTATGCTATGGGAGGGGGGGGGGGGGTTGGTGGGGGGGCTGAGTCCATCGGCTGCTTTTGCTTACTGCTAGAGGACCGCACGGGTGGATCTGCGGCGGGCGAAACCTGGATTCGAACCCAGGCTTCTTTAGCTGGAGCCTGTCCCTAGAAACTCTGAGCCATCCCACAATAGTTCCTGCTGCTACTGCTGCTGCCGCTGCTGCTGCTGTTGTTGTAAAGCGCTAAGTCATGTCGGGCCTACGATGACAAAAATCTTACAGAGTCCGTCCGATCTCGTCGATCGCCGTGCGTGCCAGGTGCTTTAAGCTCCATAATAAAGAAGTTGTTGTTTTTTTGAAATATCTGTATATAAATGCGTCTTTGAACTCGCCACCACCCGCCACAGCTAATTAGTCAACGTTTTTTTTTGTCGTCGCCAAGTGAACGAAACGTGCCAATCGGTTAACACTCCAACATACCTCGGTGTGTTGGAGTGAAAACCCCGCAAACATTGACATGTCGTCTTCTTGGTTCTTTCGGTAAAGTCACGTAGAATGGAAATAATAAAATAATAAAAATAAAACATAATGAAATAATTCTCACGACGTTTCGGCCACAACGCAAGCAGCCGTCCTCAGGTGGAGAACAGGTCTGTCGAGAAGACACTTCGCGTAACTCTGCGTTTCGCTGGCGATTGACAACAGCGGCCAGCTTCGTCGTGCCGATGAAGCCAGAATTGTGAGCAAGTCCTCGGGTTTTCGCTCTGACCCTATCGAGTGAAGTCGATGTCGCCACTGTAAGCCGACCACGTGCGGTCGTGTCCATTCACAACGACAATCATGCCAATTCGAGAATACGCACTAACTATTATCGGTAAATTTCGATTAAAGCTTTCGTGACTGCAGGGATTCATCTTCTTGGTTCTTTCAGTAAACGTCACGTAGAATGGAAATAATAAAATAATTGTATTACGTTTTTTTTTATTTCCATTCTAAGTGACTTTACCGAAAGAACCAAGAAGATATTATCGGTTAATATAGTCGTATACATTATTGATTAATTATCGGTTAATTAATGTAGTCGTATACATTATTGATTACTTATTGGTTCATGTAGTCGTAATCATTATTGATTAATTATTGGTTCATGTAGTCGTATATATTATTGATTAATTATGGTTAATGATGTAGTCGTATACATTATTAATTCATTATTGGTTAATGATGTAGTCGTATACATTAGTGATTAATTATGGTTCATGTAGTTCGTAATCATTATTGATTAATTATTGGTTCATGTAGTCGTATACATTATTTATAAATTATTGGTAAATGATGTAGTCGTATACATTATGATTAATTATTGGTTCATGTAGTCGTAATCATTATTGATTAATTATTGGTTAATGTAGTCGTATACATTCACAATGACAATCATGTCAATCTGAGAATACGGTTGGGTTCTTCTATGCCATAGGCTGCTGGGGGGGGGGGGGGGGGTCAACCTGGTTCGTGGCAAGCCTAGTACGCTAACCACTTGCGCCACCGCTCCCCACACACATTTTTTTTACAGGGCGAGAGAGACAAAGACATTTTCACATAACAGGACTGTTGGGGCAAGTGCTGTTAGCGAACACCTATGAAGGCCGGCACGGCACACAAGGGGGTGGGTGGTCAACACCACGCCCGACCGCCTTTGTCTCCCCAGTGGCGATGTTTACACACCGCACCAGGTACTCGTTTGAGGCTGAGTAGACCTAGGGGAGGCCCAGGACCGGTTCAGATAATCGTCACTGGTGTCCGCCGTGAGCGGGAATCGAACTCGGGTCGCCGGGTTAGTAGCGCAGCGCGCTAACTACTACACCACCGCTCCCCACATAAATACCAAACACACACATTTACACACAAACACAGACACACACAGAGACCGGAATCTACACCCCCACAACCTATTTACACAAACACGTACACCCGAACATACACAAGACAAAGATCCCCCGTATAGCCTTAGCAGACCGTTTTGCGGCAAGTGCTGTTAGCAAGTAGCGAGTCACCTATCTATGAAGGCCGGCACGGGCACACGAGTTAGGGGGGGGGGGTGGCCAGCACCACGCACCTACATCCACGTCCACGCCGTGTTGGTGGGGGGAGGGGTGGGGAGGGGTGGGGAGGGGTGGGGAGGGGTGGAAGACGGTGGAGGGGAGTGGGGGGGTTGTTCGTGGCGGAGGCCACTGCGTGTTTGGTCGCGATAAGAACCCCAGTCCATCCCCCCCCCACCCACCTATTAGGGCTTCGTGAGCCCGCGGACAAAGGGCGCTTGTGTGTGTGTGGTGGTTGTGTGTGGTGGTTGTGTGTGGTGGTTGTGTGTGGTGGCTGTGTGTGGTGGTTGTGTGTGGTGGTTGTGTGTGGTGGTTGTGTGTGGTGGTGGTTGTGTGTGGTGTTTGTGTGGTGGTTGTTTGTGGTGTTTGTTTGTGGTGGTTGTTGTGGTGGTTGTTTGTGGTGTTTGTTTGTGTGGTTGTTTGTGGTGTTTGTTTGTGGTGGTTGTTTGTGGTGTTTGTTTGTGGTGGTTGTTTGTGGTGGTTGTTTGTGGTGTTTGTTTGTGGTGGTTGTTTGTGGTGGTTGTTTGTGGTGGTTGTTTGTGGTGTTTGTTTGTGGTGGTTGTTTGTGGTGGTTGTTTGTGGTGGTTGTTTGTGGTGTTTGTGTGTGGTTGTGTGTGGTGGTTGTGTGTGTGGTTGTGTGGTGGCTGGTGTGGTGTTTGTGTGGTGGTTGTGTGTGTGTTTGTGTGTGGTGGTTGTGTGTGGTGTTTGTGTGGTGGCTGTGTGTGGTGTTTGTGTGGTGGCTGTGTGTGGTGTTTGTGTGGTGGTTTGTGTGGTGGTGTTTGTGTGGTGGTTGTGTGTGGTGTTTGTGTGGTGGCTGTGTGTGGTGTTTGTGTGGTGGCTGTGTGTGGTGTTTGTGTGGTGGTTGTGTGTGGTGGTTGTGTGTGGTGGTGTGTGGGTGTTTGTGTGGTTGGCTGTGTGTGGTGTTGTGTGGTGGTTGTGTGTGGTGTTTGTGTGGTGCGGCTGGTGTGTGTGGTGTTTGTGTGGTGGTTGTGTGTGGTGGTTGTGTGTGGTGTGTGTGGCGGTTGTGTGTGGTGTTTGTGTGGTGGGTGTTTGTGTGTGGTGTTGTGTGGTGGTTGTGTGTGGTGGTTGTGTGTGGTGGTTTGTGTTGGTGGTTGGTGTGGTGTGGCTTTGTGTGGTGTTTGTGTGTGGTTGTGTGTGTGTTTGTGTGGTGGCTGTGTGTGGTGTTTGTGTGGTGGTTGTGTGTGGTGGATGTGTGTGGTGTTTGTGTGTGGTGGCTGTGTGTGTGGTATGTGTGGTGGTTGTGTGTGGTGGTTGTGTGTGGTGGTTGTGTGTGGTGGGTATGTGTGGTGGTTGTGTGTGGTGGTGTGTGTGTGGTGCTGTGTGTGGTGGTTGTGTGTGGTGGTTGTGTGTGGTGGTTGTGTGTGGTGGCTGTGTGTGGTGGTTGTGTGTGGTGGTTGTGTGTGGTGGTTGTGTGTGGTGGTTGTGTGTGGTGGGTATGTGTAGGTGGTTGTGTGTGGTGGTTGTGTGTGGTGGTTGTGTGTGGTGGTTGTGTGTGGTGGGTATGTGTGGTGGTTGTGTGTGGTGGCTGTGTGTGGTGGTTGTGTGTGTGTGGGGGTGTGTGTGGTGGTTGTGTGTGGTGGGTTGTGTGTGGTGGTTGTGTGTGGTGGTTGTGTGTGGTGGTGTGTGTGGTGGGTTGTGTGTGGTGGCTGTGTGGTGGGTGTGTGTGGTGGGTGTGTGTGGTGGTGTGTGTGGTGGGTGTGTGTGGTGGTGTGTGGTGGTTGTGTGTGGTGGCTGTGTGGTGGGTGTGTGGTGGTGGTTGTGTGTGGTGGGGTGTGGTGGTTGTGTGTGGTGGGTGTGTGTGGTGGGTGTGTGGTGGTTGTGTGTGGTGGGTGTGTGTGGGTGGTTGTGTGTGGTGGTTGTTGTGGTGGTTGTGTGTGGTGGTTGTGTGGTGGTTGTGTGTGTGTGGTGGTTGTGTTGTGGTGGTTGTGTGTGGTGGTTGTGTGTGGTGGTGGTTGTGTGGTGGTTGTGTGTGGTGTGTGTGGTGGTTGTGTGGTGGTTGTGTGTGGTGGTTGTGTGTGGTGTGTGTGTGGTGTGTGTGTGGGTGTGTGTGTGGTGTTGTGTGTGGTGGTTGTGTGTGGTGGTTGTGTGTGGTGTGTGTGTGGTGGTTGTGTGTGGTGGTGTGTGTGTGGTGGGTGTGTGTGGTGGTTGTGTGTGTGTGGTTGTGTGTGGTGGTTGTGTGTGGTGGTTGTGTGTTGTGGTTGTGTGTGGTGGTTGTGTGTGGTGGTTGTGTGGTGGTTGTGTGTGGTGGGTTGTGTGTGGTGTGTGTGTGGTGGTTGTGTGTGGTGGTTGTGTGTGGTGTTGTGTGGGTGGTTGTGTGTGGGTGGTGTGTGTGGTGGTTGTGTGTGGTGGTTGTGTGTGGTGGTTGTGTGTGGTGGTTGTGTGTGTGGTTGTGTGTGGTGGTGTGTGTGGTGGTTGTGTGTGGTGGTTGTGTGTGGTGTTGTGTGTGGTGGTGTGTGTGGTGGGTGTGTGTGGTGGTGTGTGTGGTGGTTGTGTGTGGTGGTTGTGTGGTGGTGGTTGTGTGGTGGTTGTGTGGTGAGTTGTGTTGTGGTGGGTGTGTGGTGGTTGTGTGTGGTGGGTTGTGTGTGGTGGTTGTGTGTGTGGTTGTGTGGTGGTTGTGTGGTGGTTGTTGTGTGGTGGTTGTGTGTGGTGGTTGGTGTGTGGTGGTTGTTTGTGGTGGTTGTTTGTGGTGGGTGTTTGTGGTGGTTGTTTGTGGTGGTTGTTTGTGGTGGTTGTTTGTGGTGGTTGTTTGTGGTGGGTGTTTGTGGTGGTTGTTTGTGGTGGTTGTTTGTGGTGGTTGTTTGTGGTGGTGTGTGTGGTGGTTGTGTGGTGGGTGGTGTGTGTTGTGTGTGGTTGTGTGTGGTGGTTGTGTGTGGTGGTTGTGTGGTGGTTGTGTGGTGGTGGGTGTGTGTGGTGGTTGTGTGTGGTTGTGTGGTGGTGTGTGGTGGTTGTTTGTGGTGGTTGTTTTGTTTGGTGGTGGTTGTTTGTGGTGGTTGTTTGTGGTGTTTGTTTGTGGTGGTTGTTTGTGGTGGTTGTTTGTGGTGGTTGTTTGTGGTGGTTGTGTGTGGTGGTTGTGTGTGGTGGTTTGTGTGTGGTGGCTGTGTGTGGTGGTTGTGTGTGGTGGTTGTGTGTGGTGGTTGTGTGTGGTGGTTGTGTGTGGTGGTTGTGTGTGGTGGTTGTGTGTGGTGGTTGTGTGTGGTGGTTGTGTGTGGTGGTTGTGTGTGGTGGGTGTTTGGTGGTTGTGTGTGGGTAGTGGTGAGCGCACTGCGCTGCTAAACAGGCGCACTGGAGAGACAAAGGCGGCCGGGCGTGGTGTTGGCCACCCACCCCCCCCTCGTGTGCCCGTGTCGGCTTTCGTAGATAGTTGCTGCTGCTCACTCGTTAACAGCACTTGCCCTAACAGCCTGTTAGTGGCTATATGGGGCATCTGTTTTTTTTGCGTGTGTAGTGAGGAGCTGTGTGGTGGGGGTGGGCTTAGAAAAAATATTTGTAGGTGCGTGAATGGGTAGGTAGGTGAGTGGGTAGATGGATGGGTAGGTGGGTGGGTAGGTAGGTGGGTGGGTAGGTAGGTGGGTGGGTAGTTGGGTAGGTGGATGGGTTAGGTGGGTAGGTGGGTGGGTGGGTGGGTAGGTGGGTAGGTGGGTGGGTAGTTGGGTAGGTGGGTGGGTGGGTGGGTGGGTAGGTAGGTGGGTGGGGTAGGTGAGTGGGTAGGTGAATGGGTAGTTGGGTAGGTGGGTGGGTAGGTGGCGCAGTGGGGTAGGGTCTCTATTTTGTATATATGTGTGCGCGTGTTTGTGTGCTCGCTAAAAGCACTTGCCCCGGCAGTCTGTTACAGTCTATACGGGCAACCTATGTATTTGTGTCAATGTGCCGGGAAACATTGGTACGGGAAGAAGCCAGAGGTTGATGGATATCATGCTGCCGCGACTTTACAAAGTAAAAAAATGTCCTGGAGAAAATGTCCCTTGTCCCTTTAAACGCTCATTGAACACTCATTCAGTTCGAATTATAATACAGGAATAATACGTGGAGAGTATTTTTTTGGGTCAATCCACTGCTAGACGAGGAACTCCCCACGCGGGGAGGGGCTGTGGGGAGTGAGGGGGGTGAGGGGGGTGAGGGGGTGAGGTAGGGGGGGGGTTGCTGGACCATACTTCACCCGAGCTGAATCAGGGCATGCTGCCGTGCAGACAGGTTACTGGACATCTGTGAAATACTGAACACCTGCCAAAAAGAGCTTCATAGCTCATCGGATTACCTCCAGTGACCATAAATATTCTGATTTTTTTTTTTAAAGCCAGAGTAATCCCAATCACTAACGCACAGAGCCAGAGTTCAATGCCCCTCATGCGCCTGGACAGGTGAAATGCTGAACAGGTAAGACGTTGAGCAAGTGACAGCCGGACAGGTGAGAGCCTGAACGACAGCCCCACACATCACTCGCGTACCCAATGTCAGCTGCGGGCGCGAATCGAACTCGGGGGTTTCGTCGGGAACATCACAACGGCGCGCTGCGCTAACCGCTGCGCCACCGCTCTCTCACCCTCCCACGTTGTAGCTTTGCATTTCGTTCTCCCCTCCCTCCCTCTCTCCCTCTCGTGTCCCCCTGCTCGAATCTGCGACCGCACGCAATCATCGCTCCGCGCCACCTTCAGCGGACGTCAAACACAATGCGGCCCCCCCCACCCCCTTTTCACCCCCCTAACCACCCCCCCCCCACCCTCGCCCTCCTCCTACCCCCCCTCCGAGCCCCAGCCGCGGCCCTCTCGTCGAATGGATGCGCTGGGAGTCGCGGCGCTGCTGATAAGGGCGGACGAGAGAGACGCGTAAATCTCGAGGTTTATTTAGCGAGAGGCGCCAGGGCCCGAGTCACTCGCCACTCTTCGGCTTAATATTTTAGCCATTACGTGCCCTGACCCTTTGCGGCGACAAAGACAAAGATCGCCCGTATAGCCTCAGCGGGATGTTGGGGGCAAGTGCTGTTAGCGAGTAGCGGCTGTCAAGGCCGGCAGGGCACACGAGGGGGTGGGTGGCCAGCACCACGCCCGGTTTCGCCTTTGTCTCCCTAAGTGGGGATGTCTACACACCGCGCGAGGTACTCATCTGAGGCTGAGTCCACCTAGGGAGGCCCAGGACCGGTTCATGTAATCGTCACTGATGCTGACCGTGAGCGGGAATCGAACCTCGAGTCACCTGGTTTGTGGCGCAACGCGCTAAACCGCTGCGCCACCACTCGCCATCCTCACATGGAACATCGCCCACATCCCCGCAAACCGTCTACGAATGATGCGTTTCAAAAGTTTAACCAAAGAATCATATTAATTGGAGAGTAACGAAACAAAACTCACGATCTTATCAACCTTGTCCTATTTTTTTAATCTTTTATATTAAGTTCACTTGCTTGCTTGCGTGCTTGCTTGCTTACGACCGTGCAAATCTTTCGGTCGTTTTAACCCACTTCCCCGTGATCCAATCGAGCTGACATTTTGCACACAGACTCGTTGTGCGAGACAATTAATGTTCGTGAAAAAAAAAATTCCAAAATTTACACTGTTTAGGGAAAACACAATTAAATATTTATTACCAATTGCTTAATACTGGCAGACAATCATCTGACCCATAGGTGGCAGCCATCTCAAGCCAGAGGACGAGAAGGACTCTAGCCGCCACGCATATTAAAGGATTTAGAGTGAAAAACTTTGTTTTTATCGGGTTATACTTTTTGTTTGTTTGTTATTAATAGATACAACATTGTCGTGACGTACAGGCGCAAGTGCCAAGGACCGTCCAATTGTACGGTGGTCACCGACGCGCACCGCGTGCGCTTGGCTCGAGGCTAGCGAAGTAGGTGGATCTGACGTCACAGACGTCTAGCGGAAATGACCGTCATCAGTGATCATGGCGGAACGTTCCAAGAATTGTCATATTTATTTTATACTGGAGGAGCCGTCACTACCACAACAACAAAATAATGGTTTTGGAACCTTCCAAGAGCGTTATGAAGCAAAAGATTTTTTTTAAATATTTAAAAAAAAAAACGGTTTCAGTTATAATGATCCGTTTTCGCCCCAATAATTAGTTGGGTTTTTATAAATATATATATATAATACTGTAGTTCTAATCTAATGTATATTTATAGAGCGCCTTCACTCAGGGCGCTTGACATAGTTCCGTTTTTTGATCCGGCCTAAGAACTGAAATCGTTCCAAAGCTTCGTTCGTTCCACTCTCTGTTCCGTTCCCTCTCCGAGGTCGCGGTTCGAACGGCGCATTCCATTTGTCCGTGTTCGCGAAATGTGCGCACCTAACGGATTGTTTGACGACAACGACGCGATGATGGTGATGATGATGATATTGTATCATCATAATTAAAACGCCCACGCTCGCTGTATCGAGTGAACCCACGAGAGGATGTTGGGAAACTTTGGATGACAGACGTAGGAGATAAGGTCGACTGCGTGTCTCCAGCGTAGCAACTGCACGGCACCTGGCAGAGGTAAGGGAACGTCGGCGAATAGGTGGTGGTGGTGATACCAACGGCTTTGGCCACAATGCCACCTTCAATCTTTAACCTATGAGCTGACGACCTTGTGGTTCAGAGGTCAAATGGATGAGGTTCGAATCCTGGTCGGTGTAATGACAGCGAGGTGGTGGCCTCAGCCCAGTTACAACTGACTGCTCATAAACAAACCTCCAAAAGAGTAAACACCTCTTCCTTAAAGGCCCCACCTCTTCCTTAAAAGGCACCTCTTCCTTCATAAAAAAAATCCTGAATCTGATGATGATGTAAATGCAGATTGATGATGCTGCTGGTGCCAATGATGACGACGTTCCTAGTGCTGGTGATGATGATGCTGACAATGCTGATGATTCCCAAGGCACGCGTGCTTGTAACTGCGTGAACCCACATCCTCTCCGCTCCCCGCTCTACGCTCCCCGCCGCCGCGGAGCAAGATCCGTGTACCCGTGCGGGTACACGGCTCCGGGTACTCCTAATGAGGACTGTGCCGATTGTTATTTTTAACGAAGGCGAGGCGTTGGCATTTCAATTTCTTCATTAGCCATCGTGCCGCTCAAAGCCCGATTAATGGGCGAGCGAGCGAGCGAGCGCGCGCGCCGCGTGGCCCTCTCCAGCCCTGGGTGCAGACGGGGCCCTTGGCTCCGTGCAGCTAAGGGGGGAGGAGATTGTAGGTGGCTGGGTGGGTGAACGCGTGGGTTGGGCATGGGTAGGTGGGTGGGTTCACGGGTGAGTGGCTGGGTCGATGCGTAGGTGGCTGGGTGGCTTGGTGGATAAGTTCGCGGGTGGGTGGTCGAGTAGATGGGCGGCGTGGGGTGGATGGCTGCGTGGGTAGGTGGGTGGGTGATCCCTGGATGAGTAGGTGGGTGAGTGTGTGATTGAGTGGCTGGGTGGGTAGGTGGATTCGTGGGTAGATTGTTGAGCAGGTAAGTGATTGAGTTGGTAAGTGGGTTAGTTAATTTATTATTTGAGTGGGTGGCTAGATGGCTGGGTGGGTAGGTTGGCGAATGGGCGATTGGCTGGGTAAGTGGATCGGTGGGTGGCTATGTCGGTTGATGGTTGTGTGGGTGGGCGAGTGGCTGGATGGATTGGTTGGTGCTGAGTGGCTGGGTGGATGTGTGAACGGATCAATGGATAGGTGGGTGTGTGGCTGTGTGGTTGAATGAGTAGATGTCTGAGAGATTGCGTGGCCGTGTAGTTGGGTGGTTGTGTGGTCGGGTTGATTCTGTGATTCGGTGATTATGTGACTCGAAGGCTGAATGGTTGTTGTGACGTTGTGTGACCGAATGACCGATGGGTTGGTTGTTTGTGTAGTTGGGTGTCTCTGTGGCTGCATGTCCGTGTCATCGTGTGATTGTTTGTCTTTGTGACTGTTTGGTTGTGTGACCTTACGTTTTGGGTGGTGGTGTGAATTGCTGGAATTGTATCTTATCTTCGATCTTAGAAGATAGCCCAGGTGGAATCAGTCTTTAGAAGGAGGAGCGGCGAACTACATAGCACAAAACTTGCCATGAAACAAACCGATCATTTTTGTCAACCTTGGCGGTTTTGATGGAAGGGACCGATGTTGAATAGAGGCCCTCTGCATATATCAGGGACTATGGCTCTCCGCGGAGTCTTTCTTTACTGTACATAGATTCATGTACAGGGTGGCCCAAAAGTCAACACTTTGTGGCGAGATATTAACTACCTCGCCTGGTTATTCAAGAGGTCGTGGGTTCGATCCTGTCCCTGATGTCTGCCGTATATTTTGAGTTTGTATGTCTCTCTCCCCGTGGTCGTGTAGATATTTTTTTTCCGGGTCTTCCGGTTTCTCCCTCCACATTATTAATCAAAGTGCGTTCCGAGTATTTGGCGACTGCTATAAATTTCCACTTAACAAGCCACTTCGTTGAGCTGTCATTTGTGGCCAGGTCGCTTCTGAGAAATATCTATATATCTCAGTGGGCCTTACCTGGATTATTTTTAAGTTTTGAGTTTACATAGGGTTCCTGCGGTCGGAATGCAAATAAAAAACACAACTCAAATCATGTATGCACTGTCCCTTGAAATTGATTGGTCCACACCCGAGACAGATTTTCTTAGAGCCTAGTCTCACATGGTATTGGATCAGATTACGCCAAAAGGCGCACAACTCAAAGACAATGCACCATCAGAGTATGAGAGCTCGGGGCTAAGTATTTACACCATTGGAACCTCCTTTTCCAGTTGCAAAATATGATAATTGTTTTTTTACTCTTTTATCTGGCAACAAAACTGACACCTTTCAAGGACAGTGCATACCTTATCAGAGTTGTGTTTTTTGTTTGCATTCCGACCGCAGGTATTGTGGTCAATGCAAACATGATTCCCTGTGTAAAAAAAGGTGTGAGTTTTGTTGCCAGATAAAAGGGTAAAAAAACAATTATTATTATTACATAGGGTTATTTAACGTATTTTAATGCTGCCATTAAAACGTTTAAATAGTTTATTATTGAAGTGAATATTTCATATTTTATCATTATTAATATATATTTGTCTACTTCCTTTTCGGGTGACGTTAAAAAACGGAAAGCGGATTGACTGCACTGAGCCGAAACATAATTGATGAATGTTAAACTATTACACGTGCAATCTTAATAAAAGTCCTAAATTCATTTCAAATGAAAATTCGTGCATCATGCGTTAATTTTAATGGATGTCATTTGGAACATTTGTCAACATAAATTAAATAACCCTCATGTGATTTGTGAAAACAAATATAAAATAACCCTTTGTGTCTTGACTTGTGTGCCACCTTGTATATAATATATATACATATATATATGCAACCGTATCTCAAGATGCTATACAGGCACAATGGGACGTAACGTTTTGACCCACCCCTACTGAGCATCTGTGAAGAAAATAGATTTATCAGATTTATCAGACGCTGTCTTTCCGACAGACCTGTTTCTTCACCTGAGGACGGCTGCTTGCGTTGTGGCCGAAACGAAGTGAAATTTGTATTTTATTATGTTATATTTTTATTATTTTATTATTTCCCTACTACGTGACTTTACCGAAAGAACCAATAAGATGAATCCCTGCAGTCACGAAAGCTTTAAATCGAAATTTTGATTTATAGCTAATCGGATTCCTCCAATATAAATAAATACTCTTATTATAATTCCGGACAACGGCACTCGCAAAGGAAAGGTGGCCCTTGTATCGATGTTAAAGAGATACCGATAGAGTCAGAGACAAAAGAGAAAGAATACGGAAATGGAGACTGGATTTTAACAGAACAAAGTGATTCCACAGAGCTCTTTGTTGGAGATTTGGAGAACGTTGCTTTTTTATACAATTATATTTACCTATTTCTTATTTTACCAGGTAAGGCCCACTAAGCTATATAGCTCTTTTTCAGAAGCGACCGGGCCAGAAACGATAGCCCCAACAAAGTGGCTTATCGCGTGGACATTTACAGCAGCCCAAATACTCTAAACGCGCGACGTTTTTAGAAACGTGTAAGGAAAAACCCGGAGGACCCGGAGACAAATCCACGCGACCACCACGTTGAGAGAGACACGCAAACTCCACACGTACAGCAGCAGGCGTCAGGGTTGGCAATCGAACCCGACGACCTCCTGCCTACCAAGCGAGGGAGTTAACATCTCCTAGCCACCGCTACCCGGTGGAACGTGCGCTTGACGATGACCGTCACTGATAAAAACACAAACGCGGCTTGGAGCGCTCCTGGCATACACACGCATCACCATCGTCAACCCCGTGTTGGTGGGGTGCTCGCGAATAGCAATCCCTCACCCGTCGTCACCTCCTCCTCAACGAAGGATCTTTGTGTTTCGTGTTTGATAAACGGTGGGTGGAGGAGGCGGGGTTCAGGGCGACTGCCCCCCTCCCACTCCCCCCACCATGCACCCCCTGCAGTGCCCACTGGTTCCACACGGAGTGGCTGAACGCGTGTGGCACCGATGTCTTTGTGTGGGGAGCGATAGTGTAGCGTTAGCGCGCTGCGCTATAATCCCGGCGATCCGGGTTCGATTCCCGCTCACGGCCAATATCGGTGACGATTATCTGAACCGGTCCCGCGCCTCCCCTAGGTTGACTCAACCTCAAACGAGTACCTGGTGCGGTGTGTAAACATCGCCACTAGGGAAACAAAGGCGGTCGGGCGGGTGCTGGCCACCCACCCCCTCGTGTTACCGTTCTGGCCTTCATAGGTGCTCGCTAACAGCACTTTGCCCCGACAGTCTATTGAGGCTATATGGGGGGATCTTTGTATGAGCACAGAGGTCCTCGCCGAGTGCTGAGTTCCTGCACGTGCCACTGTTGCTGGGTAACCCGAGGCCTTCAATTTTTCTACTCTTTGATTCTTTCGGTAAAGTCACGAAGGTATAAAATAAAATACATCACGACGCTTCGATGCTTGCTTGTCCATCGCCACATATATAACCTCTTGTTGTAACAGCTCTCTCGCTGGTTCAGCAGTTTCACTGAGGGATTAGATTTTTCCGCCTGAGGACGACCGCTTGTGTTGCGATCGAAACGTCGTGATTAATTTGTATTTTATATCTACGCGACTTTACCGAAAGAACCAAAGAGAATGGATTCCTGCAGTCACGAAAGCTTCAAATCAAGATTTCTCCGTTTCTCGCTCGTCCTGTGTGATCACTCCGACTTTCACAAATAATAAACCTCTTCCGTTTAGTTGAAAAAAACATTAAAACTCAACGCACTCGGCAAGAACGATGGCTGACGTTTCGGGTAATGGCCCTTCTTCATAACACATGAAGTGTTGTTGGCAAGTGTGGTTATTGTGTAGTTGTTATTTTGTTTGTGAACCACTCCGTACGCAGCAAGAGCTTCACCAAACAGATAGGCTATAAGAAGAATGTTTTTGTTCGTATTTTTTTACAGACTAAATCAAATCAGCACGTATAACTTTCGAACTAGAATGTATCGGCATGAACCAAATAGTGCCTAAATTTGGCAAAATGTAATTAACGAACCAAAGCTACGGCAAACAACTTTAATTTTTTGTTACCACAAATCATTGGAGAAGCGATGGATGAGGCTTACGGTGGAGGCGTTCTTGAACGGGCTGAGTCCATCTACGGACGAGATGGACTTTTTGTAATCCCCTATTTCAATGAGTGCCGGATGAACCCCGGATACTGACTCGGGAATTCAACTTTCAGTGACCTGAGTCCCGAGCCCTGGGTCAACCTCTGCCAGTGAGCCCCCCACACACCCGATTCAACATTCACGCACCGCCGTACGGGGCCGGTGCAGAGCAAGAGGTCGCAACCGGGTACCCGATACCCGTACCCTACCTGGTACCCGGCCGGGTACGGGTACGGGTACCCGTTTGCGACCCTGGTGCGGCCGGGTACGAGTACGGGTAGACCGTGAGTCACTGGTGAATAATTGTTTGTCACTCATTTCCCAACGTCTTGTCTCTTCTCACAATTCAAGTTCCTAAAATCAACCCACCCGCGCCTGCAACATGGCTTCATCCCAGAGGTCGCAATCAGGTACCCGATACCCGTACCCTACCCGTACCCGGCTGAGTACGGGTAGGGTACGGGTACGGCCGGGTACGGGTACCTGTTTGCGACCCTGGTGCGGCCGGGTACGGGTACGGGTAAGGAATCAAAACCCGTTTGCGACCTCTGGTGCAGAGGAGACACGACCGCTGTCCTTGGTGCTGAAACTCCCTCCGCTCTCTCGGCCCCAGAGCGCCGCCTACCGACCGGCGGGGTGATGCGTGGCGTGGTGCGGTGTGGTAAGGCGTGGTGTGGGTACTGCGTGGTGTAGCGTAGCGTGGTGTAATGTGGTGTGGCGTGGTGTTGCTGTCATCTCGGAGCAAGAGACACGGGGAGACGAGGACTTGTCAGGAATTTCGCCTCGGAAGCTCAGCGCCTCGGTGCTGAATTCGTGATCCGTCGCCACGGCAGAGAGAATGGGGCCCTCTCTCCAAATCGATGACGACGTCCTTTGAATGTAAACTTCACGCTGGCCAGCCCGTGAGCCAGCCCATGAGCTAGCCCATGAGCCAGCCTATGAGCCAGCCCATGAGCCAGCCCATGAGCCAGCCCGTGAGCCAGCCCGTGAGCCAGCCCACGTGCTTATCTGCGGGATTACTACGTGGCCCACAGTTTGAGTTGCATGGCCACAATCGCACTGCTCTGGTTTGTCTCAAATGTTTCATTTAATAAGGAGATGTTGGCGGAGCATCGGCCTGGTGATGTCCTGAGGCTGGGCATCTGTAAAAAAAAGCTTTATAGCTCATCGGATTCCTCCAGCATGAATATATTCTGATGATGGTTACAGTAGTGTCTTGGAGGAAGAGGGGTAGGGCGGCAGGAGGAGGTCTCAGACTGAGGTGTTTACCATCGACGTCCGCGAACGTCCACTCTGTTCAACGTTCCTCCGCATTTTTGGTGGTGAGATTCTAGGATGGGTGACAGCAGCAGCAGCAACGCGATCTCAGAAGGGGATTGGAGGAATCGGCACTTGAGAGGGCGTGCGAGGCGACGTCGTCGAGGTCTTGGTCGATGGCCATCTTGAGACTTTGGTGACAGAATGTTCGCCAGGAGCAGAGGGCCAGAGAGAGACAGAGAGACAGAGAGACAAAGAGACAGAGAGACAGAGAGACAGAGAGACAGAGAGACAGAAAGACAGAGAGAGAGACAGAGAGACAGAGAGCCATTGGTGTCAGTTTGCGAGCTTCTGGACCCAGGTCGGAGCCCCTGAGTGGAGGAGCGAGAGGGCAGAAGCAATTCGCAGCCAATCGCCTTAGATTGGAACGCGTGAGCCCAGAGCGAGCTTCACACTTTTTATACGAAAGCTGTAAATATAGAGATTTAAAAAAAACCCACAACACACACAAAACACAACACACAATTTTGCAGTGAAATAACAGCGCATGATTTTACACAAGTAAGCGTCCTAATTGTGAATGTGAACTTGGCTAAAAGCCATTAAATGAATGTGTTTTAATCCTTTAAGCAGATACGGCACGCACGCACAAAGACAAAGATTCCCCGTATAGCCTTAACAGACTTTTGTGGCAAGTGCTGTTCTCGAGACGAGAGTAGGTGAGGTGAGAGGAGATGGGAGTAGCTAGGATGAGAGTAGGTGATGAGAGAGTAGGTGAGATGAGAGTAGGTGATATGAGAGTGAGATGAGAGTGAGATGAGAGTGAGATGAGAGTGAGATGAGAAAAGGCTCCCAGGCACACTCCGCGGGCAGGGAGCGGTGGCGCAGCGGTTAGCGCACCGCGCTACGAACCCGGCAACCAAAGTTCCAGTCACGCGCTCACGATCAATGACAGTGGCGAATAATTGAAGAGGTTCCTTTGTGTCCCCTGTAGGTAAACTTAGCCTCAAATGAGTAACATCGGCGTGGAGACGGCCGTCATAGGTGCTCGCTAACGACACTTTCCCCAACAGTCTGTTAAGGCTATACGGCGGACCTTTGTCTTTGTCTGTGTGTATTTTTTACGTGTGTGTGTATCTACGTATGGGGAGCGGTAGTGTAGCGGTGAGCGCACTGCGCTACGAACCCGGCGTCCCGAGTTCGATTCCCGCTCACGGCCAACACCAGTGACGATTATCTGAATTGGTTATGGGCCTCCCCTAGGTCGACTCAGCCTCAAATGTGTACCTGGTGCGATGTGTAAACATCGCCACTAGGGAGACAAAGACGGCCGGGCGTGGTGTTGGATACCCACCTCGTGTGCCGTGCCGGCCTTTATAGGTGCTCGCTAACAGCACTTGCCCCTACAGTCTGTTAAGGCGATACGGGGGATCTTTGTCTTGTTTTGTATGTGCCTCTATGTGTCTGTGTGTATCTGTGTCGGAACCTCCAGCTCCATGTATCTCTTTGCCTGGTGCGGCCGAACAAGGTATTGGCCAAATCCAATTATCCCACGTGCTCTTCCGGCCTTCATTGGTGCTACTCGCTAACAGCACTTGCCACAACATTCGTGTAAGGCTATACGGGGGTTCTTTGTACTCGCCTTGTACATCCGTGTGTCTTTCTCTTTGTGTCTTCCCCCCCCCCGAGTTGTGTAGCGGTTCGCGCACCGCGCTTCGAACTTGGCGACCCCAGTTCGACACCCGCTCATGGCCAACACCCTGTGACGATTATCTGAACCTGTCCTGAGCCTCCCCTAGGTCGGGTCAGCCTCAAATGAGTACCTGGTGCGGTGTGCAATAAACATCGCCGCTGGGGAGACAAAGGCAGCCGTGCGTGGTGCTGGCCAACCACCCCCTCTTGTGCCGTGACTGCCTTCATCAGTGCTCGCTAACAGCACTTGCCCCAACAGTCTGTTTGAGGCTATCCGGGGGATCTTTGTCTTTGTGCGTCTCTCCCGATCGTGTCCAAGGCTGCCGTAGCTTTACGCGCGCGTGCACAAGCATTGTCCATCATTGCTCAAATGACCGTCATTCATCAGTCGCCTTTTAGCACCGGGTAGAGAAGGGGAGTTGGTTGTGGGGATGGGGGGGGGGCTGGGTGGTGGTGGTGGTGGGGGAGCGGAGGAAAACGAGAAGTGGGGGGTGGTGGGTGCATAGTGGGGGGAGTGGGATGGCGTGGAGGGGGGGGGCAGTCGCCCTGAACCCCGCCTCCTCCACCCACCGTTTATCAAACACGAAACACAAAGATCCTTCGTTGAGGAGGAGGTGACGACGGGTGAGGGATTGCTATTCGCGAGCACCCCACCAACACGGGGTTGACGATGGTGATGCGTGCGCCAGGAGCGCCCCAAGCCGCCTTTGTGTTTTTATCAGTGACGGTCATCGTCAAGCGCACGTTCCACCGGGTAGCGGTGGCTAGGAGATGCTAACTCCCTCGCCTGGTAGGCAGGAGGTCGTCGGGTTCGATTGCCAACCCTGACGCCTGCTGCCGTACGTGTGGAGTTTGCGTGTCTCTCTCAACGTGGTGGTCGCGTGGATTTGTCTCCGGGTCCTCCGGGTTTTCCTTCCACATTTCTAGAAACGTCGCGCGTTTTAAAGTATTTCGGCTGCTGTAAATGTCCACGCGATAAGCCACTTCGTTGGGGCTATCATTTCTGGCCCAGGTCGCCTATTAAAAAGGGCTACATCGCTTAGTGGGCCTTACCTGGTAAAATAGGAAATAGGTAAATATATCATTTGCATAAAAAGCAACGTTCTCCAAATCTCCAACAAAGAGCTCTGTGGAATCACTTTGTCCTGTTCAAGTCCAGTCAACATTTCCGTATTCTTTCTCTCTTGTCTCTGACTCTATCGGTATCTCTTCAACATCGATACATGGGCCACATTTGCTTTGCGGGCGCCGTTGTCCAGAATTAGAATCAGAGTTTGTATTTATTTTGGAGGAATCCGATGAGCTATAAAGCTCTGCGTGTCTCTCCCTCTCTCTCTCTCCCAGTGGTCACGTGGGTTTTTGTCCAGGTCCTCCGGGTTTTCCCTCCGCATTTAGAATCAACACCACGCGTTTAGTCTTTGGCTGCTATAAATTGCCACATGATGATGATAAAGCCACTGCGTTGAGCTATCATGCGTGGCCAGGTCGCTTCTGAAAATAGGCCTCGTAGCTCAGCGTGCCTTGCCTGGTGGCATAAAAGGAAATAATTTAATAGTTTGATTTGATTGGCTCTAGGCCGGTGGTGGAGGGCATACCACAATCTAACCCGCGAGAAACTCATTATGAATCAAAGGACAGTATAACGACTGTTGTGGCGACGGTTCAGGAACACCCTAATCCAGGAGTGGACTAATCATGACCGATGATGATGATGATGATTCTTGGTATTATTATTTTTACGTAGAGCCCCCTTGTGTTAATCCACTGCTGGGTGAAGGCAGCCCCACGCCGTGCCGGTCATGGGTATTGTTTGACCATACTTCACCACTGAGGGCAGTGCGTGCGGGTTGGTGAAGGAGCACTCGGTAAAACAACATCGCCTCGCCACTGATGCGAGCCGCGGCTGGGGATCGAACTCCGTTCCACGTGCGAGGAGTGCAGTGCGCCGCTAACCACTGCGCCACCGCTCCGATGATGATTGTAATACCCAGATCACTCCTCCTCCACCTTCTAAGCTCTCACCCCCCCGCCCCACCCCCCATGCTAACTCAAGGTCGTCGCTCCCCGTAGTTGGGTCGAGTGACCTTCACCTCCCCCCCACTTCCCCCCCCCCGCCCCCTCCCCCTCCCCCCTCCCCACTGTCACGCGTCGTGCCCACGTGCCTCGCCTGTCCCAGTCCCGGGAGCTGAGATCAAGGGATCAGCATCATCATCAGCATCATCGTCAGCGTCAACATCATCAGCATCATCATCAGCATCATCATCAGCATCAGCATCATCAGCATCATCATCAGCATCATCAGCATCATCATCAGCATCAGCATCATCAGCATCATCATCAGCATCATCAGCATCATCATCAGCATCATCAGCATCATCGTCAGCATCAGTATCATCAGCATCATCGGCCATGATCAATCCACTTCTGGATGGAGGAGGCCACCCCCTATGAGTCGCGATATCTCTCACGACGTGACGACGTTCACAGGGAAGGTGCTGGTGGATTATAATTATCCACCAGCACGAGCTGAGTTCATCTCAATCCATAACGCGACGGAATTGTTAGCAGTCTGGCGGAAAATATGCTAGAATATGTTTATAGATTTGTTTAAAGTTTTGCTGGCTGGCTGGCTGGCTGACTGTCTGTCTGGCTGTCTGGCTGGCTCGAGGGACGTACAAATAGATGGCGAAGTCGAGAAGGACGCGCGGCCTAAACGTTCCTAACCATCTTCTTGGTTCTTTCGGTAAAGTCACGTAGAAGGGAAATAATACAATAATATTGATATAAATAAAAAAATAATTCTCACGACTTTTGGGCCACAACGCAAGCAGCCGTCCTCAGGTGTCCTTCAGACGCTCTTTCCGATAGACCTGTTCTTCACCTGAGGACGGCTGCTGGCGTTGTGGCCGAAACGTCGTGAGAATTATTTTATTATGTTTTATTTTTATCATTTTATTATTTCCCTTCTACGTGACTTTACCGAAAGAACCAACAAGATGAATCCCTGCAGTCACGAAAGCTTTAAATCGAAACGTTCCTAACCAATATGAATAAACAAACGCCACTCGCCTCCATTCCATGCGGCCAACATTGAAGCGGCCCCGTGGCCTCCAACCGAGGTCGACTCAGCCTTAAATGAGTACCCCGAGTAAACATCGGCACGGGGGAGACAAAGGCGGCCGGGGCGTGGTCCTGTCCACGCACCAGTGCCACAGCTACCTTACACAGCTGCTTCGCGGACGCGGCTAGAGTTCGTGTCGCGTACAAAGCGCCGCGACGTGGACGTCCTGCGCCTGTTGAACTTCTCTCAGCATCGTACGGGTCGGAGGTGCCGAATTTGGTGCGGAGGGGGGGGTCGGGGAGGGAGCGGCTGTTTATCCATTAATTAATATAATTCATGGATAAAGAGATATTAACGGGATAGGGGATGCGAGGAAACGGATGGGACGGTGTGGGGGGGGGGGGTCAGAGAAGACGAGGATAGGGAAGGACGCGGCTGCTGCACGAGGGGCAGTGTTTATGTGGCTAAACGTTCGATCATATTCGCCGCAGATTTAATGAAATGGCATCCGACACGTGAAGTCCCCAAAGGGAAGTGCGCAGACTCCCGCTCCACCACCCAGCGGTGTCGAGGCCAACGTCTTGCGTCGCTTATTAAAGCGCAATTCGTTACTCGACCCGAGCAGATGGGCCCCCTACTCCCCCCCTCTCTAACATCGCCCCCCCCCACCACCTCTAGCCCCTCCCCTCTCTCCAGACCATCCGCACCCCCCCCTGGGGACCAGTCTGTGGCCGTCTCGTTTCACACTCCGCGAGATTTGTTGTTGTTGAGCGTGCTCTTTGTTTACTGATTTGTGTAGTTGTTGTTGTTGTCTGTCTGTTTGTTTGTTGACAGGTGTTGTACGCACACGGCTGCGATCATCACAGAAACTCGCGGCGGGCGGGATGGGGGCCTCATTGTTGGCACGAGAAAATCGGGGGGTCATCCCGACAGACCCGAGCCGTCAACTCATTCAGTCGTCCTGGAGCCGCAGCATCGCTCGCCAATCAGAGCCAAGAGGGAATCACACAAATCAGACAATGCTGAGTGAAAGATTTCGTGACTGCAGGAATTCATATTCTTTGGGTTTTTTCGGTAAAGTCACGTAGATAGGTTCAAAGAAAATAAATAAAATAAATATAAAAAACTACAGTCGTTTTTGGTGATTTTATTTGAACCTATCTACGTGACTTTACCGAAAGACCCAAAGAATATCAGACAATGCTCTCGCACTCACCACGTCTCCGTTATGCATCCAAATCAGCTCAATACCCCCCGTAAGGCACGTGACTCCTGTTTGTAAATGTTGTGGATTTACTCTCCAACACACCGGTGGGCTGAAGTGGTAAAATAATTGTCGTTTTGTTCACGTGACAAACCTTACTGGCTGTGTCGGCTGGTGGAGGAGGGTTACGACACATTGATACTTACGCGATCTAACCCACAAACCTTTATTATGCAACGTACTTTCATTTACGTTCCGCGTTTTATTTTAATTCAATCAAAGCGGCAACGTAACATTGCAAAGAGGTACTACGGGAGCTGGGAGTGTCTACAGCGGTAAGTGTTCGAGACCGTGAGCGTGACGATGTGATTGGGCGAGAGAAGTCGCGATCGATAACAGCCTCTGGGGGCGACTGTGCTAGACAAATGAAATATCGGGGGCCCACGTGACCGATTGCCGCACGCCCCGAGCTGATAATGTAGTCACGACGCCACTACCAAACGCATTGTCGCTCGTACCATCAAGTTTCCAAGTTTCATTCATCATCTATAGCCCTGTGAGCCATGCGGCTCCTGAGTCGGGTGCAACCGCAACAAACTAAATATGAACGGAGGACATCTCAAAGCGACGACGCGCAACAGAAACATCCTGGATAAACCAGCAAATCTTCCAGAAAAAAACAACACCGTATTACAACGCTGTGTGCGAAAATCCCAGTGTGATGCAAGTCAAACAATAACAACCGTAAGACAATTTAGATTAAAGTCATCAGGCTAACTCCGCATTTCCGCAAGAAACATGGCTTAACCATCAATACATAACTATCAACATCCCATCGCCCATACCGCCACCAACGTTCAACACGAAACGCCGTTCCAAACCCGGCATTGTCATCAGCATCACCATTCACATCGTCAACATCCTCCCATCTCCCAGGGTCCCATCACCGACCCACAAGAGCCTAGGCCACTCCCCTGCCCCCCCCCCCCCACCCATTTGTCCCCCCCCCCTCCCATTTGCCCCCCTCCCTGCGCCTCCATCTCCAACCCGCCCCCTCCCCCACACCTCCGACCCCCACCCCCTCCACCCCCACCCCCTCCACCCTCACCTGGACCCCAATTCCATGCAGCCTCGGGTGCAGCGCCGTTTTCACGGAACATTAATCCCAGGCCACGTGACTTCCCCAAGGGGATGCGGTGTGGGGGTTGAACTCGGACGTGGGGGGAGGTGGGGGGATGGAGGTGGGGGAGGTGGGGGGGGGTGGAGGTGGGGGGTTGGAGGTGGGGGGAGGTGGGGGGGTGGAGGTGGGGGGAGACCCTGGGAGTAAAGATTTGGTTTGGGGTTGGAGGGTACGAGATGGACAGGGTGAGGGCCGCGTGTGATTATTGGCCCACGGACGCGATGATCCTCGTGAGCCATGATCTTATCCACTGCTAGATGGAGGCCTCCATGTGACAATGTGATTCACTCCCGCAAAGTGAGTTTATCTTTATAATAGTTTTTATTATTATTATTATTACGACACTTGTATACCCAGGGAAAACCTCACCGAGACTCAAGACTCCCTTTGAAGTGTAGTTGGGGGGCGATGTTGCTGAGTCATTTGCAGGTAATTATTCAACATTGAGATGTTTGGCCAATACAGTTACACGGTGTGTGTGTGTGTTGTTTTTAGCTTTGGGAGGAGGAAACCGGAGAACGCCGAGATAAGCCATGTGGAACAGGGGAGAGAACACACACACCGCACACACACACACTGCAAAGACAAAGATACCCCGTATAGTCCTTCACAGACTGTTGGGGCAAGTGCTGTTGGCGAGAACCTGTGAAGGCTGGACACGGCACACGAGAGAGTGGGTGGCCAGCACCACGCCCGACCGCCTTTGTCTCCCCAGTGGCGATGTTTTACACACCGCACCAGGTACTATACTCGTTTAAGGGTGAATTGACCTCAGGGAGGCCCAGGGCCAGGTCAAATACAGTATTCACTGTCACTGTTATTGGCCGTGAGCGGGAATCGAACTCTGGTGGCCGGGATCGTAGCGCAGCGCGCTAACCGCTCCACCACCGCTCCCCACACACACACAAAAGACAAAGATCCCCCGTATAGCCTGAAACAGACTGTTGGGGCAAGTGCTGTGAGCGAGCACCTATGAAGACCGGCACGGCACACGAGGGGGGTGGGTGACCAACACCACGCCCGGCCGCCTTTGTCTCCCCCAGTGGCGAAGTTTACACACCAGACCAGGTACTCATTTGCGGCTGAGTCGACTTAGGGGTGGGTCAAGGACCCGTTCCGATAGTCGTCACTGGTGTTGTCCGTGGACGGGAATCGAACCCGGGTCGCGGTTTTCGTAGCGCAGCGCGCTAACACCGACACGGACGCAAAGTGGGAAGACGCGCTGGCGACAGACGCACAGACACAACACACACACGCGCCGGCCGTGTGGGACGGTGTGGTCATTTTCGCTCGACATAAATCTTTAGAATTCCACATTTAGTGCCATTAAAACGCCATTTAGCCAATGCCTCCCCGGGGCAGAGAGACCCTGGGAGAGAGACAAAGCGGGCGGGTGGGGGGGGGGGTTGTTGGAGAGGGGGAGGCCACGGTGGGGGGTGGAGGCGCGGGGGGGAGGGGAGATGCTGAAGCTGTAAGTCAAGCGTGGTGGGTGGTGGTGGTGGGGGGGGGGGGGGGTGTGATGTGAAAATGATGGGAGAGGGTAAAAAAAAAAATCAACGATTAATCGATGCATCAACGCTTGACTTAAAGAGGCGACAAAGTAGTAATTTACGGGGAAGTCTTTGTCACGTGTGTATTGTAGAGATAAAGGCGCAGACCTGCAATGTGCGTGCATCACGCCACTGCGCGCGGAACGGGGGGGGTCTTCCACTTTAGAGGAAGCTGCGGAGAAATGAACGTCTAGAAGAGGAGAGGGGGGGGGGGGGTCCCTCTCCTCTTCTAGACGTGCATTTCTCCGGAACTTCAAAGCTGGAGCCAGACGTTTTGGAAGACGCGGGAGTTACCCACGCTTTACCCCACCCCGCGCGGAGCGAACAACAACAACAACAACAAAAACCTGCACGCCCATCGACTCAACTTGCGCGCGCCCTCTGTTTATTGTAGTGAATTATTTGAGATTAATTTGTGCTTATTCATTTTTAAGTGTTCATTTATTTGTGTATACCGCTGGATGGACAGAGCCGGTTTGGGATTGGGTGTTTGTATTGTTGTTGTTGTTAAAAACCGTGGCCGCAGGTTCCAACTGGCGCACCTGGAGATCGAATCGAAGGGCTGTGCGTGCCGGTGATGCCGAGTGGAGAAATATTGTTATTTAAGTTGGAAAGGAAACTGGAGACAATCCCGGACGCGCCGTGTGCCGAGAGGGCAGCAGCGCTCTCATCTCCGTACAGATGGAAACAGATGGCGACGAGGCAACTTGCTGTACTGCCTCCCCCCAGTGTCACACCCCCCCCCCCCATTCTCCCACACCCCCCCCGCCCGCCATTGTCCACCCCCCCCCCCCGTGTCACACACCCTCCCGCCCCAGTGTCCCACACACACAGTGTCACACACACAGTGTCCCACACACACACATAGTGTCACACACACAGTGTCCCACACACACACACCCCCAGTGTCCCACACACACACACAGTTGTCCCACACACACACACACACAGTGTCCCACACACACACCCCCAGTGTCCCACACACACACAGTGTCCCACACACACACACACAGTGTCCCACACACACACCCCCAGTGTCCCACACACACACACGCGCGCACGTAGCAGGCGGAGCGGGCGCTGTGCCGGGCTCGCTGTCTCGCCGTGGTCACGGCTATCGAGCGCTGCAAGTCGCGCCGGCGGCTGCGTGTGAAATATGAGTCGCGGGGCTGATTATAGATTCATAGAATACTAAGCAGAGCCGGGCAGGGGCGGCTTACTACACCGAGATGCGTGGACACACATACACACCATATACACACACACACATACACACACATACATACATACACACCACACATACACATACCCACACACACATACACACATCACACACATACACACATATACACACCACATACACCACATCACACACCATACACACCATTCCCATACATACACATACACACATACACATACATAGCACACACATACACACATACACACACATACACACATACACACACACACAGATACACACACATACACACACTACACACACATACACACACATACAACACATAACACATATACACACACATACACAGACATACACACACATATACCATAAAAACATACACATACACACATACACATACACACACATACACACATACACACACAAACATACACACACACACACAGATACACACACATACACACACATACACACACATACACACACATACACACATAAACACAGATACACACACATACACACACATACACACACATACACACATAAACACATATACACACACAAACTATACACACACAAAAACACACATACACACACACGCATACACACATACATACACACGCATACACACATACATACACACACAAAGACACACATACACACATACACAAGACACACACACAAAGACACACACACACACAAAGACACACATGCACACACATAAACACGCGCGCGCGCACAGAGACAAAGATCCCCCATATAGCCTCAACAGACCTTTGGGGCAAGTGCTGTTAGCGAGTAGCAAATAGGAAGGCCAGCACCACGGCCCGGGCACGCCTTTGTCTCCCCAGTGGCGATGTCTACTACACGCCGCACCGGGTACTCATTTGAGGCTGAGTCGACCTAGGGCGGAGGCCCAGGACCGGTCCAGGTATTTGTCACTGTAAACGCTTCGTGTATTCACGTGTACAGGCGAAGATACACACGTGACACACCACATGGGTACAACAACCTAAACTAAATCTTGACTTTGGGGCCGTCCATAAATGACGTCACGCACCTATGGGGGGGGTGGGTCACATTTGTGACGATGTGTGACGAAGAGGGGGGGGGTTGAGAAATGTGACGTCACGTAAAAATGAGCAACTTTAAATAAATATAGAATTGTTATAACACTAATTGTTACAACAACACTCCTACAACATCAGAGTGCAGCGCCACATTAAATACGCACTACAATGACAATAGTTTAAAGCGATTTGAAGCATGTTTTATTTTCAAAATGGAATTATGGTTTTTTTTTGGGGGGGGGAGGGGCAGAGCTTTGTGACGTCATATTTGAGGGGGGGGGTCTGACATTTTGTGACGCCGTGTGACGAGTTGGGGGGGGGGTCAAAAATCGTCAAAAATCGCGTGACGTCATTTATGGACGGCCCCTTAAAGCTTTCGTGACTGCAGGAATTCATATTCTTGGGTCTTTCGGTAAAGTCACGTGGATAGGTTCACCCATTTCCAAACCTTTAAAACCGCCTTGCCTCAAGGCTTTCCCGCTCTTTTTCTCACCTCATGACGGCCCCTTGCGTTGCGCTCGAAACGTCGTCGTTTTTTTATTTATTTTGTTATTTTCTTTGAACCTATCTACGTGACTTTACCGAACAGACCCAAGAAAACGACCGTCGCCAAGTGGCGGGGACGTCAACGCAGCGCTTGTGCCAGGCTAGGTGCTCCATTCGACTGCCATCATCGCTGCGTTTTAACCCGACCCCCCCCCCCTCTGCTCGTTGTTGTGAGCGTCGCTCCTGTGCTCGTCACCCGACGGACACGACCGTGTGGGTGTTTCTGTTCGCTCCGGAGTTTGGGTTGTGTGGCCGTAAGGGGCCGTCCATAAATGACGTCACGCGATTTTGGACGATTTTTGACCCCCTCCCCCCCCCGCCTTCGTCACACGGCGTCAGAAAAAGTCAGACCCCCCCCCCTCTCAAATATGTCACAAAGCTCTGCCCCCCCCCCTCCCCAAAAAAAGATAAAACATGCTTCAAATCGCTTTAAACTATTGTCATTGTAGTGCGTATTTAATGCGGCGCTGCACTCTGATGTTGTAGGAGAAAACATTTATTAAACAGCCTATTTAATTAAGTAGAACGTGTTGTCTATATTTATTTAAAGCTCCGCATTTTGATGTGACGTCACATTTCTCAACCCCCCCCCCCCTCGTCACACATCGTCACAAATGTCTGACCCCCCCCCCCTCCTAG
>NW_026891371.1:0-8702 GCF_015708825.2 Lethenteron reissneri | reverse complement strand
AGATCTCTTAGTTTGCAGTGACGCAGTGGCTCGGCATACAAGCTCGCCACATGACTCTGGGGGCTGCGACTATTACGTCACAATAAGATTAACATTCCATGAGCCAGTAATCAGGGCAGTGTGGACGCATGAGGACACAAACCCTGTGAAATGCAATTCAGGAATTAAAAGGTTCTCATTAACAGTATTTTCCACAGCAATCTATAAGGATTTATGCTTGTACACGCTAATTTGCCTTGTGTAAGCTGGCCTTGGTGAATCCATTGTTGGATGAAGGCTGTCCCTTGCCGTGCTGGTCGCGGGAGTGTTGTGTGATCGTGCGGCTTGGTGACCGGTTGAGATATCAGTCGCCAGTGTGTCAGTCTGCAGGCCCATGGGTGTGTCAGTCCGTGAGTGTGTTAGTCCGTGTGTCAGTCCACGAGTGTGTCAGTCCACGAGTGTGTCACTGTGTGTTAGGCCATGAGTGTCAGTGCCTTAGTGTCACTACAAGATTGCGTCACCTTACGTGTACATCCGTCCGTATGTCAGTCCATTAGTGCGTCACGTTATGGACTTGTTCCCTGCACACGTCAATCCGCGAGTCAGAGCCCGGCATGTGCTGTTGTGCTGACAGCCCCACGCATCTCACCTGAGTCCCCGTCGTCTCTTGTTCGCCTCGGCCAAGCCAAGGCCCCTCACCCCAGCCTCCAGCTCTCCCACCTGCGCTTTCCCTGCATCTGCCCTGGGCTCCTCCATGACTCCAGGTCCCCCTTAGCAGAGGGCAGGGACAGCCATTCAGTGTTACAGGCTGCGGCGGGGCTACATTACAACAACAGCGTGATGCATACACAGTCCCTCGCTGTACTCCGGGCTTCACTGCAGCCGGATACATTGACTCATGGTTGCACTGTACTGTGCTCCCACGTCTACGCTCCCCGCCCTCACCGACCCGCAGTGACCAGCGTGGTGAAGTATGGTCGAATAACCACCCACGACCCCCGTAGCGGCATTCGGAGGGCCTCATCCAGCAGTGGATTGGCTAAACACGACGGCAAGACGCGCGCTCGTGAACGTGGCCTCCGCAGTTCAGCGAATAACGTCGGACAAGCGCGCACTGTGTCCACATCCAATCAAGACTCGTCGTGTGATCGCACACCGGAGTAAACTCACTCACAACGATGATGGAAATATTTTGTCGGATTCTGCAGCTATAACAGCATGCACGTCGGTATTATACAGTATTGTAGGCTTAATTATAAACGGTGCATTATTCTTAATCAATCGCCGATGCTTTATAATCGGGGGATGCAACCGATCTCCTCAGATAGGTGACCGCCGTGCATATCAGGTGC
Source organism: Lethenteron reissneri (assembly GCF_015708825.2). Lineage (NCBI taxonomy): Eukaryota > Metazoa > Chordata > Hyperoartia > Petromyzontiformes > Petromyzontidae > Lethenteron > Lethenteron reissneri. Next base: position 7,371 of record NW_026891371.1, on the reverse strand, counting down.
TACAGGCTGCTGCGCAGCTCGTACGTGCTGGGCAGCAGCAGCAGAGGGCTGCTGCCCCACGGCAACAACGCCGCCCTCGCCGCCCTCGCCGCCCGCAGTGACCCGCGTGGGGAAGTATGGTCAAGTCGCCCGCTCCGCGCGCCAAGGCGGCGCGAGGCCCCGAGCAGTGGCCTGCCGACGCGGGCTGCGCGTGTCACACTCAGCACAGCATCGCGGTCAGCACCGGGTCCATTGTAGCGGTGTGATTCGCAATGATTTGCTTTCACAATACAACAAATGTTTAAGTTGCAAGTCTGACAATGCTACGGCTTTCATTGTATGTACAGTACTACAGTATTTATAACGGACCCAGGGTCTGATTACAGAGATCGACGCGAAGGCGTCTCCCCGATCTAAGCAGCGTAGAGCGGCGCCGTGCACCTGCTGGCTTCCATGAGCCGACGTGGAAACTCCACACTCCCATGGCCGGGGCCAGTGAGGTGTACAAAGTCACGTGTCATACCCGCCGCGCCGATCAGTCAACACGCACACAGTAGAACTGCGTCACAACGTCTAAGATAACCCGATGTGTTCACGCTGATGTGTTACCGCTGCTGTTGTCGCTATTGTCATCGGTGCTGAGCCGCAGAGGTCAATGTTCGTCGTCGTCGTTGTTTTAGGGGAACCGCGCAACGCAAAGCCGCGATCACGCAGCTACCGACCTTTGACCCGGAAGACGACGAATCCCGGTGATGACGTCGCGGGTGGAGCGAGGGGCGGCCATGTTGGTTAGGGGACTGAGGGGCAGGGACGTCACGTGCCTGTTCGTCATTGCCCCCCTCCCTTACAAAGATGGAGGCGCGCATTCAAATCAGAGAACTGCGATTAAGAGTGGAGACAATCCGATGAGCGACAAAAGCTCGTTTTAAACAGATGTGCAGTGCGCGCAGGTCAGAACGTGAGAATAATACAAAACACGAAAGGAGTGCAAAGTATAGGAAACGTAAACAAATCTTAAAGCTTCAAATCAAGATTAAATCCTTAAAATCTATGAAACTATTTGTATGTTATACCACGTCAAGCCCATTGAGCTATTAGCTTCTTTTTCAGAAGCTACCTGGCCACAACTGATAAGCTCCACGAGATGGTTTATAATGTGTAACTTTATAGCAGCCACATCTAAATAATGTAAACGCGTGTTTCAGGTCTCGCCTGGCCACAGGAACTAAATGTGAAACCACTCTTTAATGAGGGCGACTGGGCGGTTGACAGTTTTCAGTTAATGACGCCACGATGCCACACATTGCCGATGACGTCATGTGACCGTATCGCTGAATGTCGTCACAGGCGGCCCTTGGCAGGTGACGTCACCCCATGCACCACGTGTTTGTGTCAGCGTGGTCGGTGGGTGGCGAGCGGGGCGAGTGTTGTTGACGGTGGTGACGATGGCGATGGTGTCGGCCTCCTGAGCAATGGTTCGGCTCCGCCAGGGCCTCTGCCCGGGCCTCACAGCCGACGTGGTGGCTGTGCTGCGGGGACACAACATCGGCACAGGTGGCCTGGGACAGGCGGCGTGCACTGTGAACGTGTCTCACGCACTGTGTGGTGGTGGTGGTTGTGTGTGTGGTGGTTGTGGTGGTGGTTGTGGTGTGGTTTGGTGGTGGTTGTGTGTGTGGTGGTGGTGTGTTGTGGTGTGGTGGTGGTGGTGGTTGTGGTTGTGTGTGTGGTGGGTGGTTTGTGTGTGGTGGTGGTGGTGTGGTTGTGGTGTGGTGGTGGTTGTGGTGTGTGGTGGTGGTGGTTGTGGTGGTGGTGGTTGTGGTGTGGTTGTGGTGTGGTGGTGGTGGTGGTTGTGGTTGTGTGTGTGGTGGTGGTTGTGGTGTGGTGGTGGTGGTGGTGGTTGTGGTGTGGTGGTGGTTGTGGTGTGTGGTGGTGGTGGTTGTGGTGGTGGTGGTTGTGGTGTGGTGGTTGGGTGTGTGGTGGTGATTGTGGGTGGTTGTTGTGTGGGTGGTGGTGGTTTGGGGTGTGGTGGTTGTGGTGTGGTGGTGGTTGTGGTGTGGTGGTTGTGGTGTGGTTGTTGTAGTGTGTGTGTGGTGTGGTTGTGGTGTGGTGGTGGTGGTTGTAGGTGTGTGTGTGTGGTTGTGGTTGGTGGTTGTGGTGTGTGGTGGTGGGGTTGTGGTGTGTGTGTGGTGGTTGTGGTGTGTGTATGGTGGTTGTGGTGTGTGTGGTGGTGGTTGTGGTGTGGTTGTTGTAGTGGTGTGTGTGTGGTGGTGGTTGTGGTGTGTGTGGTGGTGGTTGTGGTGGTTGTGGTGTTGCCGTGGGAAGCGGTGGTGGAGCTATAGGCTCGCGGCGCTACGACCCGGCTCCACCGGAAGTCGAATCTGGCTCACGGTCAAGAGCAGTGACGATTCGGATACTATAATGATCATGGCCTCCTCTAGGTCCACTCAGCCTCAACGGACTGCACTGGTGCGGTGTGTAAACATCCCACTAGGGAGACAAAGGCGGCCGGGCGTGTTGCTGGCCACCCAACCCCCCTCGTGTGCCTTTCCGGCCTTCATAGGTGCTACTCGCTAACAGCACTTGCACTACGGTCTGTATCGGCTACACGGGGGATCTTTGTCTTTGCAGTTGCGGCGCTGGTGACCAGGACAGCCAGAGTCTGGCTTGGACCACGGGGAATCCCTACAAGGTGTCTGCCGCCATCAGCTGCAGAGAGAGAAGTTGCCCCAGTCCGTGAGCTCTCTCTGGTCTCCAGAGCGGGGCTCGCGGAGCCCTGGGGGCTCTCAGAGCCCTGGGGGCTCTCGGAGTCTTGGGGGCCCGCGGAGCCCTGGGGGCACGCGGAGCCCTGGGGGCACGCGGAGCCCTGGGGGCTCTCAGAGCCCTGGGGGCACGCGGAGCCCTGGGGGCTCTCAGAGCCCTGGGGGCACGCGGAGCCCTGGGGGCTCTCAGAGCCCTGGGGGCACGCGGAGCCCTGCGGGCAACCGCGTGCCAATGTCCCAGGGTGGGCGGGAGGTGGCTTGCAAATGTGTGAAATGTTATCATACACGAGAGTCATTGGTGAGTGGCCAGGTATGAATCTGCCAATATAAAACAACAAACCCTCGTGGTAACCTGCAACGACGACCTTTGTGAACTCGGCGGTTGTCAGCAACGAGGCGGTGACCGACAGGAACCAGCGGGCGGGGACAGATGACGTCACGCGCGCAGATGCGCCCGCGGGATTTTGACTTTAAATTCGCTGGCAGTCACTCAGCTCGTTGGGATACCTCACAAACGGACAGTTGGTTAAAATATTAAGTTCATTACTCATACGTTTATTTCTCAGAACCATACTCGGTTGAAACAAATTCCAACAGGGGTATAGGAGTTCGTCACATAAAGGTGCCGGGTGGGCTCGGAGGTCAGACGGAGCGAGCACCGCTGCGGTGTCCTGGGGTTGAGCCCAGGCGGCATCCTCCTGTGGGTAACCGCTTTTGTCACGCGGTAGTGGACCTGATGCTGTCGGCCCAGAGACCAAGGACTGCACAACAATTCGTCACGTTACACTCGGTCCTTTAATACAGCACTGCGGATGTTTGATCCCAGCACTGAAAATGTCATTTCAGGCACTCGAATTCGAGTAATGGTTTGAATGCCCATGCGACGAGCATGGAGCTCTCAGTGGCAGAGTGAGTGACAGAAGGTGCGGGCCTCTGCTGTGGGGACCGGAGGGTCACGTGAAGGGATATCAGAAGTAGTTCTGTGATATCCGCTTACATGGGCCTGCTGTACCTTGCTGAGTGAGAGATCTGAATGGATTCTTCATGATTTGACACCAGTAGCACAATCTCGGGAACATTTTTACAAGATAAAAAAAAACAAATGTATAAAGTGGCAAATGTTGAATGTGTTCCAAACGTTAAGAGTAAAGCCATGTAAATGGTCAGGTGAGGGCCCATGCATGCGTGCGCACATCATGTGTGTGCGTGCATGTTGCAACTTGTGGGGCGTATCAGTGCTTGTGCGTGCATGTGTAGCGGTTTAGCGTGCTGCAATACAAACGCAGCGACTCGAGTTCGATTCCCGCTCACCGCCAACACCAGTGACGAATATCTGAACCGTTCCTGGGGCTCCCCTAGGTCGACTTCAGCCTCAACATTGAGTACCTGGTAAGGTGTGTAAACATCGCCACTGGGGAGACAACGGCGGTCAGACCGTGGTGCTGGCATTCACCACTGGTATACCGTGCTGGCCTTGAAAGGTGCCGCTAACAGCACTTGCCAAAAAGTCTGTTTCGGCTATACGGGGATCTTTGTGTGTGCGTGCGTGCAGTGTGTACGCATGGGGAGCGGTAGCGCACTTTGCTATAAACCCAGCGACCCGAATTCGATTCCCGCTCACAGCAAATATCTGACCTTGTCTTGGGCATCGCCTAGGTCGACTCGGCCTTAAATGATTAGCTGGTTATGTGTGAAAAAACATCGGCATTGGAAGAGACAAAGACGGCCAGGCGTGGTGCTGGCGACCCACCTCTCCACGTGGCGTGCCGGCCTTCACACGCGCCGCTAGCTTACGTCATTAGCCCCAGCAGTCCGTTGAAGGCTATGCACGGGGGGGGGGGGACCTTCGCCCCTGTTGCGTGTGCTGCAGACTCTGCGTGCCGTGCGCCGCGTGCTGCTGGCGCAGTTCGCCGCGTTCCCGAGCAGCGCGGCGGACGCCTACGAGGAGCTGCTGTCGTGCACGGCCATCCTGCCCACGGGCTGCTCGCGGTCAGCGCTGCACCGCGGCCGGCACGCTCCGGAGCTGTCCGCAACACTGTCCTGCGAGAATAATTTAGGCTCTCATCATCATCACGATCGACATCACGGTCTATGGGGCAGACAGCCCGTCTTGTGCCAATATGCTCAAGTAGTGCCACATCTTTCTGGCACCAATGTCTGACGTGGTCATGAAGCCATTCTCTGTTGGGTTATTCCTCTCTTTCCGGTTCCTTCCATTTTTCCGAACAACACACTTTTAATCTTCCTGTTAGTGTCCATACTACATGTGTCCAAATAGTACCAGTTTCCTCCGCACCGCCTGCATCAGGTCTTCCTCTACGTGCAAACTTCTTGCATTGCGCTGCCCAGATGGTTGTATTTCGGCATGCCGCGACCATTATAGGATTAATATCAAGAGGCGTACCTCGTATTCTAGTGGTAGTGCCTTGTGCCGATAATCCCTACTGCCAAGTCAGCCTCGCAGCAGTTTCCAGAGAATTTCTGAGTGAGGAATTAAAAGTCCCTGCTCGGGGTTCCCACGTAGCAGGGAGCTCATGCCAGGGGTGGCACACACACACATGGCATGGACACGGTGACGTGGGTGACGCACGAATGACGTGGGTGACACACGAATGACGTTGGGTGACACACGAATGACGTGGGTGACACACGGCACGGGGGCGTGATGCAGCAGGGAGTGTGGGCTATACTGTGCTGTGACCCCCACCCCCCCCCCCGTGTGTCTGGTCTCAGGTTGGACTCCCTGCTTGACTCTGGGCTCTACACGGGAGAGCTCACTGAGCTGGCAGGAGGACCGGCCACGGGAAAGACACAGGTCTTGTCACGGCACATCCTGCCACGGCACATCCTGCCATGGCACATCCTGCCACGGCACAGCCGGCCACGGCACACATGGCCACGGCACAACCTGCCACGGCACAGCCTGCCACGGCACATCCTGCCACGGCACATCCTGCCACGGCACACATGGCCACGGCACATCCTGTCATGGCACAGCCTGCTACGGCACATCCTGCCACGGCACAGCCTGCCACGACACACATGGCCACGGCACACCTTGTTACACTCGATGCTGCCACACCACAGCCTGCGATGGCACATTAAGCCACACCACAGCTTGCCACGGCACATTCTGCCACACCACTTTCGGCCACATCACAATCTGCAACACCACAGCCGGCCACAGTGAAGGGCAAGTGTGAACGATCTCTCTGTCTCCCCTCGTGTCTCCCCGTACCTCCCTGTACTTTCCTATGTCCCTCCGTGTCTCCCCGTGTTTCCATTTGTCTTTTCCTGCGTCGCCCCTTGTATCTCCCCATGTATCTCCCCGTGCGTGTTTCTCCACGCGTCTCCTCCCTGCGTCTCCCCGCGCGTCTCCCCACGGCATGTAGGTGTGCCTGAGCGTGGCGGTCACCGTGGCCTGCGACTTGGGCCAAACCGTGATGCTGGTGATGGCCGGGGGGGCGGCCGGGTGCCTCGCCTCCCGTCTGCTCGCCATGGTGCAGGGGAAGACGCCAGACTCCGGGGCGAGCCAGGTGTGCCGGCGGCACGACACGGCACAGTCAGTCTCGGGACAGCACACCAAGAAACGCCATGTCGTGGCAAAACGTGCCATGGCATGACACGGACTGGCACCGCATGGGCACACCAACATAGCACGGCACAACAAAAACATAATTGGCAGGGCAGAGTCTGGTGCATCATTCCACATCACGGGACAGCGCAGAGTCCCGGCGACGCATTGGCACGGTCGGGCGTGGCTCGCATCTTAACATTTTGGAGGGGGGGTTCGCGGATCGCACCAAGAATACGCTACTCTCTCAGCGTGCCGCTGAGTTGTTGTCGTAAGAGTGATTGTCGCCGATGTGTGCAGGTGGCGGCTCTGCAGCGCGTGCAGGTGGCGCGCGTGTTCGATGCATTCGCTCTCCTGGATTTGCTGCAGGACCTGCGGGCCCGGCTGGGAACACAGGCACGCGCGCACTCACGAGCGCACGCAACTACAGCCGCCCTTCGCCACGACGCTGTGGTGACGTCGCCACGGTGCTTGTGCCAGGCTAGGTGCATTTGGAGGCCACGTGAAATGTCGAAGGCTCGTTGCTAGCAGGAGGTCATGGGACAGACCCAGGTGCCATGGTTTGACTCGTTTAGATTGCTAGCAGATGCACCACCTGTACCCCTACTGTGCCTTGCTGAGTTTTATTCGCCCGGCGCTCTGCTTGTTGTGCACATGGCTCCTCCTCCGCGTCCGTTGTTGTGTTGTTGTATGACGCCTCTTAGAGATTGGGATGGCAAGTAATCCACATCACGGGAGTTGGTTACACCACAAAAACATGGTTACAGTAAAAACACACAAAAAAACAATGTGTTAGGTTGGGAATGACATGGTCGTCCATCACCAAATAAGGCTACTAGAACACGTCACACAATAATACTGCATATTTGATAGCAAAATATACATCATTTTAAAAATAGTATATGCTACGAAGAATGGCCAGAGCCCAAAACTTTGTTATTATATTTTTTTATTCTTTTAAGGCTGCAAGTGGTGTCACTGACAAACGCGTTGAGTAGGCCCGTCCTGCCTTGCGGAGCCTGTGCCTCGCCCAGTGCAGCCGAGTGACCGGGCGGCTCC
>NW_026891370.1:0-67272 GCF_015708825.2 Lethenteron reissneri | reverse complement strand
ACCGCTTCGTCCACATCTAAGCGAGTAGTTGCGCAAAAGGGCAGTTAAACGGCATGTCATGATCGTAACAACCTATCCTAGTTCGCAAACATTCCTCTAATTTTGTATTCAGCAGATTGCCGCTCGACTGTCGAGTCTCTATTGTAAGCAACTGTTTGCGCAACTTCTCGTTGCAGAGACGTCCACGTGCAAGCGATGCAGTTGCGTGCAACCGAGTTGTGCAACTGATCGCTCCGGTGGGCACCCGGCTTTGAAAGCTTTAGTGTCCGGGAAAAGCCGGTGGAGCATTTACAACCACGGTGTCTGAGGAAAGCCAGGAGCACTTCGAACGTCCGCGGCTGGCAAATCCGTTGCTGTTTGTTGCACTCTGCAATCTCTTTAACACGTGCGCACGAGGCCACAGCAAGAGCCGTTTTGATAGTGGATTTAGTCCAGAAGGTTGTTTTACACGGACCGCTCACCGCCACGGCCCACTCGGGCCCACTCTGGCCATAAAAAAGTCATTTATTTAAGAGCGCTGACACACGCGCACGAGAAACACATTCATTGTTTTGTATATTTTTCGAAAACAACGTTCGGCTGGCCGGCTGTCTGGCCGCCTGGTCGGCAGAATGGCAGACTGGCCAGCAGCCTAACTAACGCCGCTGAATTTTGTCCGAAATTTATCTGTCTCTTGAGTGTTCCCTCACACCGACAAGAAACAACACGTTCACTAAACAGCGTAGCTCACGTGATCGCGCCGGCAGCTGATATGGGCCGTTAATATTTGTGCAATTTCTCTCTTATTTGTCCGCGCAAAGATCTCGCTGGGTCTTGACTTTGTCTCATGTGAAGTCACCCCGGGGTCTAGACTCGAACCTGGCGTCCGCATCTCCAGCGGCACCACCAGGTTGGCTCTGCGAGGATGTGAGGACAGTTGCGCTCAAAACTGCAGGTCGGAGCAGATACCATGTTACCAGCTGCAAAGTGCAATCAGCTGGTATACACGGGGTGCATCAGCTGGTAAAACACGTGGTGCATCAGCTGATACACACGTGGTGCATCAGCTGGTATACACGTGGTGCATCAGTTGGTATACACGTGGTGCATCAGCTGATACACACGTGGTGCATCAGCTGGTAAACACGTGGTGCATCAGCTGGTATACACGGGGTGTATCAGCTGGTATACACGTGGTGCATCAGCTGGTATACACGTGGTACATCAGCTGGTATACACGTGGTACATCAGCTGGTATACACGTGGTGCATCAGCTGGTATACACTGGTGCATCAGCTGGTATACACGGGGTGCATCAGCTGGTATACACGTGGTGCATCAGCTGGTATACACGTGGTGCATCAGCTGGTACACACGTGGTGCATCAGCTGGTATACACGTGGTGCATCAGCTGGTATACACGTGGTGCATCAGCTGGTATACACGTGGTGCATCAGCTGGTATACACGGGGTGCATCAGCTGGTAAACACGTGGTGCATCAGCTGGTATACACGTGGTGCATCAGCTGGTATACACGTGGTGCATCAGCTGGTAAACACGTGGTGCATCAGCTGGTATACACGGGGTGCATAAGCTGGTACACACGGGGTGCATCAGCTGGTATACACGGGGTGCATCAGCTGGTAAACACGTGGTTGCATCAGCTGATACACACGTGGTGCATCAGCTGGTATACACGTGGTGCATCAGCTGGTATACACGTGGTGCATCAGCTGATACACACGTGGTGCATCAGCTGGTAAACACGTGGTGCATCAGCTGGTATACACGGGGTGTATCAGCTGGTATACACGTGGTGCATCAGCTGGTATACACGTGGTACATCAGCTGGTATACACGTGGTACATCAGCTGGTATACACGTGGTGCATCAGCTGGTATACACGTGGTGCATCAGCTGGTATACACGGGGTGCATCAGCTGGTATACACGTGGTGCATCAGCTGGTATACACGTGGTGCATCAGCTGGTACACACGTGGTGCATCAGCTGGTATACACGTGGTGCATCAGCTGGTACACACGTGGTGCATCAGCTGGTATACACGTGGTGCATCAGCTGGTATACACGTGGTGCATCAGCTGGTATACACGTGGTGCATCAGCTGGTATACACGGGGTGCATCAGCTGGTAAACACGTGGTGCATCAGCTGGTATACACGTGGTGCATCAGCTGGTATACACGTGGTGCATCAGCTGGTAAACACGTGGTGCATCAGCTGGTATACACGGGGTGCATAAGCTGGTACACACGGGGTGCATCAGCTGGTATACACGTGGTGCATCAGCTGGTAAACACGTGGTGCATCAGCTGGTATACACGTGGTGCATCAGCTGGTATACACGGGGTGCGTCAGCTGGTAAACACGTGGTGCATCAGCTGGTAAACACGTGGTGCATCAGCTGGTATACACGTGGTGCATCAGCTGGTATACACGGGGTGCATCAGTTGGTATACACGTGGTGCATCAGCTGGTATACACGTGGTGCATCAGCTGGTATACACGTGGTGCATCAGCTGGTATACACGTGGTGCATCAGCTGGTAAACACGGGGTGCATCAGCTGGTAAACACGTGGTGCATCAGCTGGTAAACACGTGGTGCATCAGCTGGTATACACGGGGTGCATCAGCTGGTATACACGGTGTGCATCAGCTGGTATACACGGGGTGCGTCAGCTGGTAAACACGTGGTGCATCAGCTGGTAAACGCGTGGTGCATCAGCTGGTATATGTGGTGCATCAGCTGGTATACACGGGGTGCATCAGCTGGTATACAACGGGGTGGATCACACGATGTGGATTAGCTCGCACAATTATTAATATTACTTGCGTCCGGCCTGTATGCACATTTCTGTCCAATACGTTATCATCGTCTATATTCTATAGAAAGTGTTTTAATCGGTCACTCTTATATTTTCTTTCCAGTTCCACCCATTAGCCGTATATATTATTGTCAATTTGGTTACGGTTCCTATCATCCGAGCCTTTTTTCGTGGATGAGAAGAGGTTATTTTGAAGTTGGGGGAAATGTATCCTCATATCTGTGTTTATCCACGCTTTACGGATACACAGACTCATTTGGGTGCATGGTGGCGAGATGTTAAATTTCTCGCCTGGTATACAGGAAGTCGTGGGTTCGATGCTGACTCTGACTCCTGTATATTTGGAGTTTGCGTGTCTCTCTTCCCGTAGTCACGTAGATTTTACTCCAGGTCCTCCTGTTTTCCCCCTCCACATTTAGAATCAACAACGCGCGTTTCGAGTATTTGGCTGCTATAAATGTCCACATGCTAAGCCACTTCGTTGAGCTATCATTTGTGGCGAGGTCGCCTCTGAAAAATTGCTATGTAGTTCAGTGGGCCTTACCTGGTAAAAATATTTGTAAAGTTCATAGTTTAGTTTGTAATTTGTGTGGATAAATTAGATCATAGGATTCACCCCAAACCCACCCACACCAATCTCATGAAATCGGTGATCTTCCACTGAATTCAACTCTACCGTATCTAATTCAGCCCGCCTGCCGACTCTAACCCTTCTACAAATAAACACTTTCACCCTCAGTTGGAGAGCGTTGACAAAATATCTGGCTAATAGATCTGGCCTTCGCGCACAGCTGTTCCGCCCAATACCTGCTTAATGAGACGAGTAATCAACACTCAGTGACAGCATGAACAAAACATCCCCAACTACTTACGACGAAAACCATATCACTGGTCAACACACTTTTTCTGGCATAAGGTATTGCAACAGTTTTAAGGTAATTTTGGGGTGCTGATTCCAAATCTGGCATCAGTTTTTGTCTATCACATTCAAGGTTTTTGAGATATCAAATATTGCTTTTTCAATAAAAACTGCAGAAGAAAAATATTCAATAAATGTGGATATCTACATAAAATGATATTATAAACACACTATCCTAAAAATACAGCACTATATTTTAACACTAAAGCAGTCACTGACTCGTAACAACTTGCAATCATAAGTGACAGAGTTAATTTCGGGTAAAAGCAATGAAAATGGGGTATGCCGATAGCATAAAATGAGATGTGATAGAGCAAATCTGAGATCAGATTTGGAATCAGCACCCTGAAATTAGTCTAAAACAGCTGCAAAAGTCCAGGCCAGAAAAAAATGTTTTTTTTTGTTGACCAGTGTATATTTTTTATTTTACCACGTTAGGCTCATAGAGCTATGCAGTTATTTTTTTTAGAAGCGACCTGGCCACGACCGATAGCTCAATGAAGTGGCCTGTCAGCGCGTGGAAATTCATAGCAGCCAAATTCTCTCAACGCGCACGCTTCTAAATTCAGAGGGAAAACCGCGGAGGTTTCGGAGAAAAAAAAATCCACGCGACCACGGCGTGAACACGCAAACTCCAAATATAGTTCTAGATTTTAAGCTTTCGTGACTGCAAGGATTCATATTCTTAAGTTTTTCGGTAAAGTCACGTAGGTAAAAAATTAAAATTAATAAAAGTAAAATTAAAATAAAATAAAAATCACGACGTTTCGGAGGTAACACAAGCTTCCGTCTTCAGGTGGAACCGTCACAGCACGATAGCTGCTCACTTGATACAGCTATCGTGCTGTGACGGTTCTACCTGAAGACGTAAGCTTGTGTTGCCTCCGAAACGTCGTGATTTTTATTTATTTTTATTTTACTTTTATTAATTGTAATTTTTTTACCTACGTGACATTACCGAAAACAATCTAAGAATCCAAATATACAGGCGTCAGGGTCGGGATCGAAGCCACGACCTCCTGTGTACCAAGCGAAGTAATGCACATCGCGCCACCCAGAGTGGCAGGAAACTCCTGAAAACGAGTCTTGAGATTCTTTGAGGCTTCCCTGGACACAACCTCTGTAGCGCGAGATGTTTTTAATGCGGTGGGGGGGAGGGGGGGGGGGGGTCGACGAGGAAAGTGGGGGGGATTGGGGGCAGAGGGAGGGAAACTCAGGGTTGGTCACGACCCAGTCAATGTTAAGCAAACATTTCAAAAACAATGTTAAACTCTAAACAGAATGAGTAACGATAGGAGTTGCTTTGGTCTACGGGAACGCTGCTCTGGTTCTCACCCACTGTGTGTGCGAGGAGAGGCCTACAAAAACACCCCGCCACCGGTGATTAATATCGTTACAACAGTTTTTGACTTGACTCTTTAAGAATTTAGAATGGGGGGGGAGGGGGGGGCTGAGAATTCATCAGGATGGTGGTGGAAGGGGGGGGGCTCAGTCCCCTCCAGCCCCCCCCACTACCTGGATAAACTAAACAACTTTAAGATCGAATTATCTCGCCGCTTAAACGAAGATAGACTCTTCTCGGTCGGGCAGCCCTGAGCTTGGAGTGGACATTCCACATTCCGATGGCAGGTGTCAGCATGGTAAAACATAAACCCATGAGCAACAATGACCTGACAAAGCTCTAATTCCAATCTCAATACACTCACTCGTTTGTAAACCTGCACCGTTCTCCTCTGTTAGACATCGAGCCATCGCTTTCCCTACATTCAATCACAAGTTGAGGATACACTCGGAGGGTCATGAGGATTCAGGGGCAAGACAGGACCTATGAATAATAAGAATAACATTTGCATTCATACGGCATGGCTTAAACGCCTCAGCAATTCGAACGTCCAAAGGGCACCCCCCCCCCTCAGTGGCAGCTGTCGCTGTGCGGCACAAGGGGATACCTTCCACCCTCGCTCCTGTAAGCGTTCAACGTTGGGTCAACGTTGTGGTGGGGGAAGGGAACGGCAGAACCGGCCTTGCAAGTGGGCCATGAGCCTCTCAAGTAGGGCTTAATATTTGCTGTTTTTATGTTACCAGGTAAAGCCCCCTGAGTTATGTAGCTCTTTTTCAGAAGTGGCCTGGCCAAAAATGATAGCTCAACGAAATGTCTTATCACGTGGAAATGTATAGTAGCCAAATACTCTGAACGCGTGATGTTGATTCTAAATGTGGAGGGAAACCCGGAGGATCCGGAGAAAAAAATCCACGCGACCACGGGAGAGAGAAACACTCACATTCCAAAAATACAGCAGGCGTCAGGGCCAGGATCAAATCCACGACCTCCTGTAGACCAGGCGAAGGAGCTAACATCTCGCCACCACGGCGCCCCTTACCTTAACTAACCTAACTGAACAATTTTTTGATTTGACCAGGTAAGGCCCACTGAGCTATACAGCTATGTATCAGAAGAGACCTGGCCACTAATGATAGCTCAACGAAGTAGCTTATCATCACGTGGGAAATTCATCGCAGCGCAAATATCCTGAGTAGCATCACCTCTTCTTGGTTCTTTCGGTAAAGTCGCGTAGAATGGAAATAATAAAATAATAAAAATACAACATAACAAAATAATTCTCACGACGTTTCGGCCACAACGCAAGCAGCCGTCCTCAGGTGAAGCACAGGTCTGTCGGAGAGACAGCGTCTGATTTTTATTTATTTATTATTTCCATTCTACGTGACTTTACCGAAAGAACCAAGAAGATGAATCCCTGCAGTCACGAAAGCTTTAAATAGCATCACCTCGTTGGGGAGAATCACAGGCGGTCGACACACAGCCAGAGAGACAATATTCCCGTCACAGTCAGCCGCGGCCTGTATGTATGTTGAACTTCTTTGGCACCGTACCTAGCCAATCGTGCTTATCGGAGGTGCGGGGGAAGGACAACAAACTAAGCAAGAAAATAAGAGAAATGCGTGGGGGAGGAAAAGGGAGTTTGTGTGTGTGTGGGGGGGGGGGGGGGGCTGCCGTTGCCATCTTGTGGGGGGCACGGGGCTAGCTCAGGGTAAAACGCAGAACAGTTTTCACAAAACGAGAGATGGGGCAACAAAAAGTGACGGGTGGCGGGGGGGGCTACAAAAATCAAATAATGTTTTTTTGTCTTTTGTTGTGGCGGCCAAATTTTCTCTTTTCCGCCTCCCGTGGCGGAAACCCCAAAAGCGCCCAGCAGCGCTCCCTTCAAGGAAGAATGCTGAGGGATCGCTGGACTTGAGTGTGTGTGTCAGGCGGGACTTGTGTGTGTGTGTGTCAGGGGGGACGTATGTGTGTGTCAGGGGGACGTGTGTGTGTGTGTGTCAGGCGGGACGTGTGTGTGTGTGTGTGTATCAGGGGGGACGTATGTGTGTGTCAGGGGGACGTGTGTGTGTGTGTGTCAGGGGGGACGTGTGTGTGTGTGTGTCAGGGGGGGCGTGTGTGTGTGTGTGTCAGGGGGGACGTGTGTGTGTGTGTGTGTCAGGGGGGACGTGTATGTGTGTGTGTGTCAGGGGAGCGTGTTTGTGTGTCAGGGGGGACTTGTGTGTGTGTGTGTCAGGGGGGACGTGTGTGTGTGTGTGTGTGTCAGGGGGGGGGCGTGTGTGTGTGTGTATCAGGGGGGACGTATGTGTGTGTCAGGGGGGACGTGTGTGTGTGTGTCAGGGGGACATGTGTGTGTGTGTGTCAGGGGGCACGTGTGTGTGTGTGTGTCAGGGGGGACGTGTGTGTGTCAGGGGGGACGTGTGTGTGTGTGTCAGGCGGGACGTGTGTGTGTGTGTGTGTGTGCATGGGGGACGTGTGTGTGTGTGTGTCAGGGGGGACTTGTGTGTGTATGTCAGGCGGGACGTGTGTGTGTGTCAGGGGGGACGTGTGTGTGTGTGTGTCAGGGGGGGACGTGTGTGTGTGTGTGTCAGGGGGGGGCGTGTGTGTTGTGTGTGTCAGGGGGGACGTGTGTGGTGTGTGTCAGGGGGGACTTGTGTGTGTCAGGCGGGACGTGTGTGTGTGTCAGGCGGGACGTGTGTGTGTGTCATGGGGGACTTGTGTGTGTGTGTGTCAGGCGGGACGTGTGTGTGTGTGTGGCAGGGGGGACTTGTGTGTGTATGTCAGGCGGGACGTGTGTGTGTGTGTCAGGGGGGAGGTGTGTGTGTGTGTCAGGGGGGACCTGTGTGTGTGTGTCAGGCGGGACGTGTGTGTGTGTGTGTCAGGGGGACTTGTGTGTGTGTGTCAGGCGGGACGTGTGTGTGTGTGTGTCAGGCGGGACGTGTGTGTGTGTGTGTTAGGCGGGACGTGTGTGTGTGTGTGTGTCATGGGGGACTTGTGTGTGTGTGTGTCAGGCGGGACGTGTGTGTGTGTGTCAGGGGGGACGTGTGTGTGTGTGGTGTCAGGCGGGACGTGTGTGTGTGTGTGTGTCAGGGGGGACTTGTGTGTGTGTGTGTCAGGGGGGACGTGTGTGTGTGTGTGTGTCAGGCGGGACGTGTGTGTGTGTGTCAGGGGGGACTTGTGTGTGTGTGTCAGGGGGGACGTGTGTGTGTGTGTCAGGCGGGACGTGTGTGTGTGTGTCAGGGGGGACTTGTGTGTGTGTGTGTCAGGGGGGACGTGTGTTTGTGTGTGTCAGGGGGGACGTGTGTGTGTGTCAGGGGGGACGTGTGTGTGTGTGTGTCAGGGGGGACGTGTGTGTGTGTCAGGGGGGGCGTGTGTGTGTGTGTCAGGGGGGACTTGTGGTGTGTGTGTGTGTCAGGCGGCACGTGTGTGTGTGTGTGTGCAGGTGAGGTAATGTGTGGTGCGCAGTGTGGGCAGCGGTAGCACAACAGTTTGCGCGCTGCGCTACGAACCCGGCGCGCCCGAGTTCGATTCCCGCTCACGACCAAAAGCGGTCACGAAAACCAACGTGGCGTTTCCACCACCTGCTCAAGACTGTGAATGTACGACGAGCAAGAGCATCACTTTAAATCTGAGTCTCGAGCGGTATACACACACACGCCAGTGTGTGCTGCGTGTTTAACGTATATAGCGTGTACCGTGTTGCATTGAGTGCCGATAATGTGTGCTTCTTAGGGGCATATTGCGGGATATAAGACGACTGCGTGTGTTGGAAATGTATATTTATATTTTATAAAAGTGCCTTTTCACATCGAAACACCTCAGTGCGCTGTAGACGTATTTATGAATGTCCACGCATATACGAAGGCGTGTGCCTGATTTGCCCATATCAATACGGTGTTTGTGTAATGTGGCTATGTAACGTGCATGGCTCAGACAAGGGTATTTAAGGGGCCCCCAGTGGATGGCATGCTCTATTGACCCACCCTTGTTACTGACAAGTGTGAATATCCATACACTTCATTTCAATTATGTACTTCTTTCAAAACACACACACACACAAAGTCCTTTAAGATTTAAGCTCCCTGAAAGTCGTTTCGGGCACCTCGGCTGCAGTACCATTTAAACCAGGGGTCCTCAAACTTTTTAAACAGGGGGCCAGTTCACTGTCCCTCAGACCGTTGGAGGGCCGGACTATAGTAAAAAAAAACTATGAACAAATTCCTATGCACACTGCATATATCTTATTTTGAAGTGAAGAAACAAAACGGGAACAAATACAATATTTAAAATGAAGAACAAGTAAAGTTAAATCAAACTTGCCAGTATTTCAATGGGAACTATGGGCCTGCTTTTGGCTAATGAGATGGTCAATTTCCGGTTCCATATTTGTCACTGCTAGTCGTAACAAGTGATGCAAGTGTGCATCCGTTAGTCTAGATCTGGTTGGAGATTTCAAATGTTTCATTCTGGAAAAAGTCTGTTCACAGACATAAGTGCTGCCAAAGATTGTTGCCATTTTGAGTGCATGGTTCCTGAGATGAGGATATGTCTCAGAGGGGAGAGATGCATAGAAATTATGAAGGCTGCTTGACTTGAATGCGTCTTTCAGAGAGTCACAATTCTGCAGTTCAGCCAGTTCCATTTGGTAAATTGCATCCACATTTTGAATGTCAATAGAAAATGGGTTACGGAAAAGCTGTATGTCCTGTTCATGGAGATGAAGCTCTTTAAATCTAAATTGGAACTCCTTTTGCAATTTTTCCAGTGAATTCACACATGTTTTGTTTGGGAATGCAACCAATGGTTTTTCCCCTAACAGATTTTGAGTTGTGGGGAGATGGCAGAAGTTTTCCTCCTTCACTTGTTTGAGGAGGCCTAATTTTACTTCAAATGCTTTGACATGTGATTGCATATCACAGATGAGCTTCCCCTTTCCTTGAAGTTGCACATTGAAACTGTTGAGTAGCTCTGTTACATCTGTCAGAAAGGCAAGGTGCCATTTCCATTCTGCATCATTGAGCTCTGGTACTTCTTTGTTTTTTGAAAGCAGAAAAGCTGTAATCTGTGGAAGTAAGTCATAGAAACGTTTCAAAACTCTCCCTCGACTCAGCCAACGGACTTCTGTGTGGTACAGAACATCGTCATAGTCAACATTTAGCTCAGACAAATTCCTGAAATTGTCTGTGGTTTAGTGCATGAGCTCTAATGAAGTTAACACAAGATACCACAATTTTCATAACAGAGTCCCACTTCAGTGATTTACTACACAGTGCTTGTTGGTGGATGAGGCAGTGTATGGCTATTGGATGAGAATGGTTATGTTTGTCCATCTCTTGATTAATGCGAGCAATTACTCCTTTCTTAGACCCCACCATGCTAGGAGCACCATCAGTTGTCACACTGGCTAGTTTAGCCCAGTTCAGCTCCAAACCATTCACAGTTTGGCAAACCTTTTCATAGATATCCTCTCCTGTAGTTGTTCCTTTGATGCTTTGCAGTGCAGCAAGCTCTTTTGTGACTTCGAAATAGTCATTCGTCCCACGAATAAAAAAAAAAGAAGTTGTGCAGAATCACAAACATCATTGCTTTCGTCGAGTGCCAATGAATAATAGGAACGTTTTTTTGTGGAGTTTTGCAAATGCTGATGCAAATTGTTTTCCATTTCTTCAATCCTCCGTGTAATTGTAGGTCCTGAAAGACTCACTGTACTTAATAAATCGGCCTTCTCTGGACACATCTCTTTGGCAACAGAAAGAAGGCATTCTTTAACAATTTCTCCCTCCACGAATGGTCTGCCAGTGCACGCTATTAGCTTGGCAACTTGAAAACTTGCTCGCAGTGATGAAATATTTAGCTGCTTCTGCTTCACAAAAGTATTGTGCTGAGTTGTTAATGTATTTTTCACTTTTAATATTTTATCTTTTCTCACTTCTCCGACCAAACAATCATATTTATCTTTATGTTGAGTTTCATAGTGTCGACGTAAATTGTATTCTTTGAACACAGACACTCTATTCTGGCATATCAGACACACAGCTCTTTCCTTGTACTGCATGAAAAAGTAATCCTAAGTCCACTGTTGTTTGAATATCCTACACTCCGAGTCCATTTTTCTCTTTCTTGACATCAGTGTTTCCTAGGGAGTCAAAATTGCTATTAGTAAAATACCAATGTATATACAGCGCTATAAAAACAATATACCAGCAATAACTTTGCCCACACAGAGACATACAGCCTGCACTGCCTATCAATGCAGTCTGATTGGGGGAACTCCGCTTTTACCCCAGGCTCACACTGGTGCGGGTGCCATTAAAAAGTTAATTACACCTGCAGTTTTGTTCACTTCAACCGGCGAGCCAATCGGCGGCGGCCGCCCCCTCTCCCTCTTCCACCAATGACCGTCTTTCTCATACAGAAAAAAAGTAACAGACAGGCAGCGGCGGCAAAAACACCCGGCGGGCCGGATAAATGTCCTTGGCGGGCCGCATGTGGCCCGCGGGCCGTAGTTTGAGGACCCCTGATTTAAACAATCTGGTCCAGTGTGAGTGTGAGAGTGTGTGTGAGTGTGTGTGAGTGTGTGAGTGTGTGTGAACGTGTGAGAGCGTGTGGTGGTGTGTGCGAGTGAGTGAGTGTGTGTGAGTGAGTGTGTGAGTGTGTGTGAGTGTGTGTGAGTGAGTGTTTGAGTGTATGAATGAGTGTGTGAGTGTGTGAGAGCGTGTGAGTGCGTGTGAGTGTGTGAGTGTGTGTGAGTGTGTGTGTGAGTGTGTGTGTGAGTGTGTGAGTGTGTGAGTGTGTGAGTGTGAGAGCGTGTGAGTGCGTGTGAGTGTGTGAGTGTGTGTGAGTGTGTGTGTGAGTATGTGTGAGTGAGTGTGTAAGTGTGTGAGTGTGTGTGTGCAAGTGTGTGTAAGTGTGTGTAAGTGTGTGTAAGTGTGTGAGTGAGTGTGTGAGTGTGTGAATGAGTGTGTGAGTGTGTGAGTGTGTGTAAGTGTGTGTGTGGCTGCTACGCTACCCAACACAGCCACCCGGCCGCCAACACAGGTGACGATTATCTGAATCAGTCCTGGTCCTCCCCTAGGTCGACTCAGCCTCAATTGAGTACCTGGTGCGGTGTGTAAACATCGCCACTGGGAGACAAAGGCGGCCGGGCGTGGTGTTGGCCACCCACCCCCTCATGTGCCGTGCCGGCAGGATCTTTGCTGTGTGGTAGTACACATGTATATGCTGCTGGTGCATGCATTTGTGTGTTTGCGTGCGCGTGTACATTCGTGTGTGTGTATGTGTGCGTCTGGTTGTAATAGTCTGTCAAGGCTACACGGGGGACCTTTGTCTTTGTGTACGTGCGACGCATCGTCTTGAACCACGAGCAAACTCGCAAAGACAAAACCAGCAGAACACCATCACACAATACGATCTTGCGGAGGCCAAAAACGTCCCTGCCAACACGCAAAAAATGTTGTTCTTATTTTTATTTGGCCTAAGCGAGCACCTCTAAGAGCGAAGCTCCAAAAGTCACCCGCAAACAATTTTTGTTTTGCTTGCCAAAAAAACTCACACCGTAGTTCTCAACGTTGCGTCGTCCAATACGATGCAGCGAGCCAAAACTCGAATTTGGAAAGGTTGTAAATTAAACAAATGGTTCGGGCGTCCCCTCTCAGCTGGTCATCACTTCCGGGGTCATTAAATTTGAGTGAACCACCTATTTATTGGGAAGCACAGTGGATGCATTGACCTCCCTCCGCAACCTTCACAATTGGACGAATGGTCACATTTCAGGGTCACGATTTTCAGGATTAGTAGGTGCGCTTGCGACGAGGGAAAGGGACACAAAAGAGAAGGCGGGGGAGAAAGAACCGATTTAAAATAACTTTGTAATGTTACTGCTGCTGCTGCGTTGGCAGTGGTGCAAAAGCACAGTCCAACACATTCGTCAAAAACAACCTTTTCACATGGAGTCTTCGACATTCAGGTTTTGACAACTAACCAAAACAATTAACATAATTGTCCACGTGACGACTTCAATGGTTTGGCTCTGTCGGATGGTGGAGGCCTTTATAGGGCGGCGTTCTTCATTGCAAGGCCCCTGATGGCCTTTAGTGCTGCTGTTAAACCCAGCAATTCTAGATTTGAAGCTTTCGTGACTGCAAGGATTCATATTCTTAGGTTTTTTCGGTAAAGTCACGTAGGTAAAACATCAAAATTTATAAAAAATAAAAACAAAACGTCGTGATTTTTGTTTTATAAACCACTTCGCGATGAGTTGTTTATTCTCAGTGTTGCGGGAAACCGAAGCGCCCGAAGAAAACCCACGCACGCGAGGGGACAACGCTCGATCCCCGTACAGATGGAAACAGGGTGGAGATTATCCCAATTGCTGCACCGCCTTCTCCTGGCGAGCCAGTGATATGGCACCTCCTCGACGTCCACGGGTAGGAGGCTTCACAAGTGGGACTCCGTGAGATGATAGGGCAATAGTCTGAGTCCATAATTGGCAATAAGTAACGGCAAAGCGGTTATAAGTGACTCAGAATTGTGCGCAGTTGCGTACACAGCACACGACTTCCCTGTAGGCATCAACACCTTCAGCGAGCGCGATGCCGATCACACAACGCGGTTCGAATTCGACCCTCGATGATCGGTGGCTGCACCATCGTCGCACACGCGTCGAATAAAAAGCAAGGGACAAGTCCTTACTCACTAACAACTCCTTACTTACTAACAACTCCTTACTCACTAACAACTCCTTACTTACTAACAACTCCTTACTTACTAACAACTCCTTACTTACTAACAACTCCTCTATCATTTTTCATTGCTGGAGGGGTTGCCCCCCACCCCCCTACCTGAAAACCCTGGCTCCGACATTGTTCACAACCATCTGTGCTGTGATCTACAAACCCTCACTGTTGCCTCCGCAGTGCTGGATTACAGCCAGCCACGTGCAACAGCATGGCCACCACCACCAGCACCAGCAGCAGCAGCAACCGCCCGGCTATTACGGACGGGTTTGGCAACCCTAAGACTGATTCAGACATCAGTTACCACTGATGTTGGCAATGGCCAGGAGTACAATTTGAAGCCGCTAGATTCACAGCACAGCGTGCTGACCATGGCACCACCACTGCCCCTCCCCCTAACGCCCCGCCTACCCCCCCCCCGCCCCCACCCATCAAGGCAACCTTCAGCGTGTACGCGTCTGAACGTTGGGACTCATCAATCAAGCGAGCGCACGTGCTTTCACGGTCGCATCGGAAATTAAACCCCCGCCCTCCAATCGCAGCTGAGCGACCGGCCGCTCTCAAATCACGAGAAAGAATAAGAAGAAAACGGGGGGGGGGGAGGGGGGGGTAGAGAAAACGCGAGACGTTTCTTCAAAAGCAGAGTAAGAGATGCATCTAGCGATGGTGCGGACGTTTCAGCCCAGACCAACGTTGATGTATGGGCCGCGGGAGTCCCACTGGGCGGGGGGGGGGGGTTCATCCGAGTTCCCGACTGCTTCTCATTTTACAAATTCCCGCGGCGTCCGGCCAAGGCGAACGAATGAAGCCTGCGATGGATGCGGGGGATGAGGAGGAGGTGCTGGCGGCGAGACCTGACTGACTGACCGAATTAAGCGGTTGGCTGGCTGACCGGCTGACCAGCTGACTGGCTATCTGGCTGAGCAGCTGACCGGCTGATTGACCGTCTGACCAGCCGACCGGCTGGTTGACTGGCCGACCAGCTGGCTGGGTTTATGACTGACCGGCTGACCAGCTGACTGGCTATCTGGCTGATCAGCTGACCGGCTGATTGACCGTCTGACCAGCCGAGCGGCTGGTTGACTGGCCGACCAGCTGGCTGGCTATATGACTGACCGGCTGACCAGCTGACTGGCTATCTGGCTGAGCAGCTGACCGGCTGATTGACCGTCTGACCAGCCGACCGGCTGGTTGACTGACCGACCAGCTGGCTGGGTTTATGACTGACCGGCTAACAAGCTGCCCGACCAGCTAAACTTGCTGACTGGCTCGCCGATTTGCTCGTCAGCTGACTGGCTGACGACCGGCCGACCGGTCACGTGAGCCGCGGGTCCGTCTGGCCGAGGGCTGCCGGGAGGAGGAGGTGGGGGGGCGTGTTGATCTGCGGCGTTGTGAGATATGCGCCGACGCCGGCCTCCCGCTGCGCGGTGAACGGCAGAAAGAAAAATGCGGCCAAAACTCAAAAAAAATCTGAAAAGGCTGTGCGGAGTTATGATGAGCGGGGTGGGTTGTGCGGG
Organism: Lethenteron reissneri; assembly: GCF_015708825.2. NCBI lineage: Eukaryota > Metazoa > Chordata > Hyperoartia > Petromyzontiformes > Petromyzontidae > Lethenteron > Lethenteron reissneri. The sequence goes on along the minus strand of NW_026891370.1, from coordinate 51,934 downwards.
GGAGAGGGGCTGGGGGTAACCAGGGGGGGGGGGGGGGGGGGCGAGCTTGCCAGCCAAGCGAGAGTTTTGCAACTGACCATAACGCGTTTCAAAGAATACTCGAATCAAGGCCGCAATTATAATATGTCCCCCCCAATATATTGCTATAAAATAGATTTCTGTTTATACGATTGTGGTTATGGTTGTACTTTATTCATCCCTAATCTCTGCCAATACATACAATGAAACAATGAAAGGTAAAAAAGAAAAAAACTGAAATGTAATACAATACACTATCAGACATTATTGTAAAAAATACAAATTCATCATATGTGTTAGTGTATTTTTTATATTTTAGGCGGAAAATGGCAGGGAATGAGTTTACAAATTTTTATTCTTTTTTCTGGGGGGGGGGGACCCCCAGACCCCCTGGAAGATTTGGTCCCCCCCAATGTTGACTCCATGGCTATGGCTTTGACTCGAATCCTCATTATCTAGCCAGCCAGCCACCTACTATTATAGCCACAATCCTAGCCACCCGAGCCACTACGACGTCCACTACTACTACAAGTCAACAAGCCACGAGTGGCAGCCACACCCCTAATCGACGAGAATCCACTGTTTTATCATCATCAAACGTGGAGACATATTGTCGCAGGCAAATATTGTGCTCTGAACGCGCGTTGATTCTAAATATGGAGGGGAAAAACCGGAGAAGCATGGAGAAAAATTCCACGATTCGTCAGAATCTTGATTTAAAGCTTTCGTGACTGCAGGAATCCAAACTCTTTGGTTCTTTCGGTAAAGTCACGTAGGTATAAAATAAAATAAAGCATTCTAGATTTGAAGTTTTCGTGACTGCAAGGATTCATACTCTCAGTTCTTTCGGTAAAGTCACGTAGGTAAAAAATGAAATTAAAATTAATGAAAACAATAAAATCACGACGTTTCGGAGGCAACACAAGCTTCCGTCTTCAGGTGAGGCAGGCCATGCTTTACCCACCTGATGACGGACGCTTGTGTTGCGCCGCCCGAAACGTCGTAATTGATTTTATTTTATACCTACGTGACTTTACCGAAAGAACCAAAGAGTACGCTTTGTCAGGTTCCGGGATCGACCCCACAGCCTCCTGCGCACCCGGGCGAGGGAGATAACACATCACCATCGCGATAACAAACGTCTATAACAGACGTGGTATTGGGAGGCCTTCATCCAGCAGTGGACTGAACAAAGTGCTCGATAATTTATTTATTTATTTTATCATCAACCCCGCTAGCTCGCGAGATCAGCAGGCAACGTTAGCGTCTCATCTGGCAAAACATAGCATTTAATTTAATAAATAACATTAACCCCCCCCCCCACTCCCTCCACTCCTAACAACCCACCCCCCTACCCACTCCCTCCCCCCAACAATAATAAGACACGCATACACGCACACAAAATTATATTAAACACGCACGATCCCTAACATTTGTCTGGGTAATCTGAGAGCTTATGTTGTTGTTGCTAATCCCGGGGAGACGCCGAGCCAGCGGAGAGTTTCCTCGCGACGCTCCGAGCAAGGACCACGCGGAGCTCACACGGCACGAGAGTTCGCTCAAAGTTCCATTGCTAAAAGTTCCATCGCAAAAAGTTCCATCGCTGGGAGTTCCATCGCTGCCTCCCTCCAGATGTTCTGTCTACGTCAGGCACGTCCCATTTCCTACAATTCCCCCCCCCCATCACTTCGGTCCGATGGGAATCACGAACCCACGATTTCGATGTAAAGAATCAATAACGCATTTTTTGTTTCGGTATCCCCTTGTGCTTTGTCAGAACGGCCTCGTTCTTTAGACCTCAGTCGTTGCTGTTGTGCATTGCTTTTGTACAGAGTGGTCCAGATGTCTTGTGACACCCCCCACCACCCCGAATTCAATTCTCTAAAACGTAATATTGTTTAAGCAAGGTGTATTTGAAACAGAAATGAACATGCAAAGGAAACACGAAAATAGGGTCTAATTAATTGGGGGGGGGGGGAATCACAAGACATCTGGACCACCCACAACTTTCTTGTCTCATCTGGGATGTTTTTGCTTGTACGGTCTCATTAGTACAGCGCTGACTGGGCTGGTATGACGCTGTCACTTCCGTATCGCTTCCTCTCATCTCCGGTGGTGTCTCTTCTGTTCAACGCTTCGATGGAGGCTAATGATGATGCATCGGTACCCGTATCTGGTTCACACACACACACGGCCGAGCGCCTTGACACTGAACAAACGTTACGCCTAAATGCCCGAAATCATCTGTGCGGGAACAGAGAACAAACGAGAAAACGAAGGCGAGCGAGCGAGAGAGTGAATCCAGATGATGGCGAGATCACCGCGAATGTTTTGTAATGAGCGGCCATCAGTCTGGGGAGACCGGCTGCTTTATCTTGGGTTCGTGGCAGATTTGTTTAATCCCCGGGCCTGAGATTGGGGCGAGATCCGACGGCCCGCAGTCTCTCACATTTCAGCCCACAGCCTAATTGGCCCTCAATTTTATTTGCTTTTAAGATCCCTCCGATTCGCCCTGGTGGCTCCGCTGTTTGGCAGAACTTAACGACTCAAGACGGAGGAGTGCGAGTTCAGATTATGGTTCAACTCAACTCAACACCACCACCACCACCATCATCATCATTATGCCTCAAGGTCAGGGTTAAGAGGTCATCACGGCTGATGTCGTTGATGTCACCACACCTCAACCAGCGCTTCCTTCTGCCGCAGCCTATAACTGTTGCCCAATTGATGTCCGAGTCAGCAATATTCGACCGCGACTGGACGTTTCACGATACACGAAAGCCTCCTTATCGTATGTGTCTCTCCTCCACTTCAATAACGGTACGCTTTGCAAAACCCCATCGGCCGCACGGCCCTCTGGGAGGGCATCTTATCAGTAGCATTGGTTCAATGCAAGCAGTGGCTCTGAACCGGTGCGGATGTACATTCAGTGCTTAATTCTAGATTTGAAGCTTTCGTGACTGCAAGGATTCATACTCTTAGTTCTTTCGGTAAAGTCACGTAGGTAAAGAAAATGAAATAAAATTAATAAAAATAAAACAATAAAAATCACGACATTTCGGAGGCAAGACGGAAGCTTGTGTTGCCTCCGAAACGTCGTGATTTTTATTGTTTTATTTTTATTAATTTTATTTTCATTTTTTTACCTACGTGACTTTACCGAAAGAACTAAGAGTATGAATTCAGTGCCTAAGACATCAGCAGAGTCAGCCTTGCTTGAATCAGTGCTGGTGAACTGCACGATATTTACAGGCAACGTTCCAAGATTAACATAACGCTGCCTCGCCATGTTGTATCTCTGCTCATAAAACAGTCAAGTGCCGCATCTCTTTACATAAACCATCAAACGTGCGGCCCTCAGGGAGGACACCTTATCAGCAGCGAGAATATGCATTTGATAATTTCTTGTAATTTATTTTGTTTCACGTGGAGAGACACAAACTTGGGGAAGTTGCTATTTCACATTCTCCCGCCGGCCACTCTGCAACGATGCTTGTGTGCCATGCCTGTTCAACCGAAGCTGTGCCAGGGCATCTCACAGTCGAGTCGCATGTTAGGAGAGTAATCCCGAAGACGCGGATCGCCTTCGAGGTGCTGATCACGCTGAGCGGAGCTGATTTGTTTTTATTAACGGTGGGGATGGAGGGGGGGGGTCTGTTTGGAGTGGTGGGAAAGACACTAAAGTTTCCATATGAGGATTCACTTTTGCAGGAACGAGAGTGTTCAGTGGGGAGGCGGACAGCTGGGCAAGCGCAGCCAACCAAAGCACATCGTTAGCCGCTCGCCTAACGCTCACACTTAACCCTAGCCAACCACATAACAGCGTTCATTGTGGGTCTAACACTAACCCTAGCCAACTACAGAACAGCGTTCATTGTGGGTCTAACACTAACCCTAGCCAACCACATAACAGGATTCATTGTGGGTCTAACACTAACCCTAGCCAACTACAGAACAGCGTTCATTGTGGGTCTAACACTAACCCTAGCCAACTACAGAACAGCATTCACTGTGGGTCTAACACTAACCCTAGCCAACTACAGAACAGCGTTCATTGTGGGTCTAACACTAACCCGAGCCAATAACAGAACATCGTTCACTGTGGGTCTAACACTAACCCTAGCCTACCACAGCACAGCGTTCATTGTGGGTCTAACACTAACCCTAGCCAACCACATAACAGGATTCATTGTGGGTCTAACACTAACCCTAGCCAACTACAGAACAGCGTTCATTGTGGGTCTAACACTAACCCTAGCAACCACAGAACAACATTCATTGTGGGTCTAACACTAACCCTAGCCAACTACAGAACAGCATTCATTGTGGGTCTAACACTAACCCTAGCAACCACAGAACAACATTCATTGTGGGTCTAACACTAACCCTAGCCAACTACAGAACCGCATTCACTGTGGGTCTAACACTAACCCTAGCAACCACAGAACAACATTCATTGTGGGTCTAACACTAACCCTAGACAACCACTGAACAGCATTCATTGTGGGTCTAACACTAACCCTAGCAACCACAGAACAACATTCATTGTGGGTCTAACACTAACCCTAGACAACCACAGAACAACATTCATTGTGGGTCTAACACTAACCCTAGCCAACTACAGAACCGCATTCACTGTGGGTCTAACACTAACCCTAGCAACCACAGAACAACATTCATTGTGGGTCTAACACTAACCCTAGACAACCACTGAACAGCATTCATTGTGGGTCTAACACTAACCCTAGCAACCACAGAACAACATTCATTGTGGGTCTAACACTAACCCTAGACAACCACAGAACAGCATTCACTGTGGGTCTAACACTAACCCTAGCCTGCCACAGCACAGCGTTCATTGTGGGTCTAACACTAACCCTAGCCTACCACAGCACATCATTCACTGTGGGTCTAACACTAACCCTAGCCAACTACAGAACAGCGTTCATTGTGGGTCTAACACTAACCCTAACCAACCACATAACAGCGTTCACTGTGGGTCTAACACTAACCCTAGCCAACCACAGCACAGCATTCACTGTGGGTCTAACACTAACCCTAGCCTACCACAGCACATCATTCATTGTGGGTCTAACACTAACCCTAGCCAACTACAGCAAATAATTCACTGTGGGTCTAAGACTAGCCTTATCAGAGTTATGTTTACTGTGGTTGACAATAATAGTTGTGGTGGTGATGTGGATTATGGTAAAGATTATAACTGCAGTGATTATTGCAGCGACAAGTGGTGATTATGATTGTAGCGATAATTGTAATAATGGTTCATGGTTGTGGTGTTTGATGTTCACTGAAGTGATAACGAGTACTGGAAATGACTAATGATAACGATGATGATGATGGTAATGATTGTTGTACAACAATGGTGATTGCAGTGATGGCGATGATGATTGTAATAATGGTTGGTAATTGTAGGGATGATGATTTTAGGATTGTAGTGATCATTATGATGGTTATAGTGATACATGATGATGACGGTGATGATTACATTGTTCATTTAGAACGATTGACACTTCATATCATTTCTGCTTCTTTTCCCATCAACAACAAATGTAACGTTACTCCGTCGACTGCATATGGAACAACGCACGTGGCAGTCTGAATCCTTCCAAATTAATCCTCACACATCCTCCATCTCTCGAGAGTCCGAGCAGCGCAGGAAGGAGATAGCATTAAGATCCAGAGAGATATACACGCACACATGCACACAGAGAGAGATAGAGATACAGAGACACAGTGTAAGGCAAGGACAAAGAGAGACATAGAGACACACACAGAGTCAAAGAGAGGGAGACACACACACATAGACACAGATAAACACAGAGACAATTAGAAAAACAGTCGAAGATAGAAACAAAAGCAAAGATCCCCCGTATAGCCTCAACAGACTGTTGGGAAAAGTGCTGTTAGCGAGCACCCATGAAGGCCAGCACGGCACACGAGGGGGTGGGTGGCCAGAACCACGCCCGGCCGCCTTTGTCTCCCCGGTGGCGATCTTTACTATACACCAGGCACTTATTTGAGGCTGAGTCGATCTAGGGGAGGCCCAGGACCGGTTCAGATAATCGTCACTGGGTGTTGGCCATGAGCGGGAATCGAACCGGGGTCGCCAGGTTCATAGCGCAGCGCGCTAACCGCTCCACCACCGTTCCCCACAGAGACAGGCACACACACATACAGAGACACACACATACAAAACACGCACAGAGACAGGCCTACACACACAGACACACACACATACAGAAACACACACACAGACAGACACACACAGATACACACACACACACAGACAGACGCACACACAGGCACACACACACAGACACACACACACAGAAACACAGAGACCGACACACAGACACACACATACAGACACACACACAGAGACACACACACAGAGACAAAGATCCCCCGTATAGCCTTAACAGACTGTAGGGGCAAGTGCTGTTAGCGAGCACCTATGAAGGCCGGAACGGTACACGAGGGGGTGGGTGGCCAGCACCACGCCCGACCGCCTTTGTCTCCCCAGTGGCGATGTTTACACACCGCACCAGGTACTCATTTAAGGCTGAGTCGACCTAGGGGAGGCCCAGGACCGGTTCAGATAATCGTCACTGGTGTTAGCCGTGAGCGGGAATCGAACCCGGGTCGCCAGGTTCATAGCGCAGCGCGCTAACCGCTACACTACCGCTACACTACACACAGAGACACACACACAGACACACACATACAGAAACACAGAGACCGACACACACACAGACACGAACAGGGAGAGTTAAGGAGAAAGCGAGAGAGTGGGAGCGGGGTGCTACGTGGGTCACGGAGCCGTCTCGACAGGGCCTGACAGCACGTCACTCACCGAGCACGACACAAACAAATGACACAACAACACAAACAACACGTGCTGCCAGCAGCCCAGGGGATTGAGGAGGGGAGGGGATGCAATTTCATAATCGTTACAGCTCATCGTGGGAGCTTCTTCGAAGGTCAGTTTCACTGCGTGTTCTGTGAAATAATTTTTTGCCCCCCCCCCCCCCGCTCTTTTCCTCCACCAACCCCCCCCCCCCCAACTCCCAGTGCACAATGGGCGTCATGTTCTTGAGACAAAGAATCCATTTAGCAATCTCGCAAAGTGGTTTCACCCCGTGTGTGTGCGTGTGTGTGTGTGTGCTTCAATGAATATGCCGGCAAAGAGAAATGTTTCACAGGGATTTCTCCGGAACAATCCTGGCAAGGACCTCGTTATTCTTCACACGGTAGAGTGGGGGGGGGGGGGGGGGGGGGGGTGGGGGGGTGCCCCCCCCTCACGCCGCCCCCCCCAGCCCTCGGGGTCCCCCACGACCCCCCCGTCCGCGTGACAGTCGCCCCATGTCTTGTTTTACATCATCAGAGCTTGGAAATTAGCCAAATCGCTTCGTGATGCTGCCGTTGGCAGCGGTGCATAAGTACGAAACAAAGTCACGATAATTTTAATGAAAACCTTCCCACGTTCGTCAATAACACGGCGGCCTTAAAATGGAACACATATATAACAGGCGACGTTTCGGGCAATGGCCCCTCTTCATGGAAGTGTTATCGAGGGATGTGTCGAGATTCCTTGGAATTCGGTCTAATCGAGCGCAAAAACAAAGCTGAACATGATGGGAGTCTCGGGTGATCGGGCCGCGAACATCAACTCGCTCTAGATTTGAAGCTTTCGTGACTGCAATGATTCATATTCTTAGGTTTTTTCGGTAAAGTCACGTAGGTAAAAGCATAAAAATTAATAAAAATAAAATAAAATAAAGATCACGACGTTTCGGAGGCAACACAAGTCTCCGTCATCAGGTGGGACCGTCACAGATGCAGCTAATCTGGCTGTGACGGTCCCACCTGATGACGGAGACTTGTGTTGCCTCCGAAACGTCGTGATCTTTATTTTATTTTATTTTTATGAATTTTGATGTTTTTACCTACGTGACTTTACCGAAAAAAACCTAAGAATATCAACTCGCTCCACTCGAAAACCCGCTTTCAATCACAATTGACAAGCGACCGGGTTTCGAACCCAGGCCCTTAGCGGATGCCGGCTCCGCGTCTTTCACCTCTGAGCCAATCGACCACCTCCGCGGTCGCCCCGTTAAAAATGTTGCAAAGTGCACAAAGACAAAGATCTCCCGTATAGTCTGTGACCGACTGTTGGGGCAAGTGCTGTTAGCGAGCACCTACGAAGGCCGGCACGGCACTCGAAGGGGTGGAGGTGGCCAGCAACCACCCCCGGCCGCCTTTATAGAGTCTATTCACACAGACACACGAACATCTTACGTCTGGCTTTCTAACAGCAAAACTATCGGAGTGGTTTCGTATCCTTAGGTGTCATCAGCAAGCCTGCAGTGTGCTGTATCTCAAAGCGTATTTCTCATGACAAGGGACGCAACATTAAATGTAAATTTAAAACACAAAAAAATCTTCACCAAAATATGTCGCCCCATGTCCCCAAATCAAGTGTGGGCACGAGTGCTGTGAGGGAGCACCTATTAAAGGTGGAAACGACAAGTTCTGTCTCCCGAATGGTGACGTTTACTCACCACACCAGCTACTCATTTCATCACGTGTGTGTAGCGGTTAGCGCGCTACCCAGTGACGGTGATCCCCGAAGTCGACTCAGCCTCAAATGAGTACATGGCGTGGTGTGTAAACATCGTCACTAGGGAATCAACCGAGTTGGATGCTCAGGTTTTGATTCTTTGTTCGGATATAACTTGCCATTGCTGTGAGCTGTGGCCAGGAATTGAACTCAGGCGGACAGTTTCCTAGAGCAGTGCACTAACGAATCACTTTGCATTCGCTCCACACGTATATACGGTGGAGAGATGTTAACTTCCTCGCCTGGTATGCAGGAGGTCGTGGGTTCGATCCCGACCCTGACGCCTGCTGCTGTATATTAGGAGTTTGTGATGTCTCTCTCTCCCATTGGTCGCGTGGATGTTTTTTCTCCATGTGCTCCGGTTTTCCCCTCCAAATTAGGAATCAACATCACGCGTTTCGAGTATTTGGCTGCTATACATTTTCACGTGATAAACCACTTCGCTGAACTATCGTTTGTGACCAGGTCGCTTCTGAAAAAGAGCTATCGGGTAAAATAAAAAATAGTTTAGTTTTAGTTTAGACGTAGTCACTCACACAAACTCACTCTCTCTCGCACGCGGTAAAACATTCTCTCTCATACATAAACACTCTCTCACACACACACACAGTCCATCAAACTCTGTTTCCCACACACACTTTATCTTGCGGGCAGAATTTCTCTCTGCACACACGCCCTAGCCTAGACACTCGCTATCTCTCTCACATAAACAAAGATAAAGATCCCCCATGTAGCCTTAACAAGACTGTTGGGGCAAGTGCTGTTAGCGAGCATCTATCTATGAAGGCCGGAAAGGCACACGGGGGTCGGGGTAGTCAGCACGTAAACACTATTGCACACAGACACACACACACACACTCTTGTACACACACTCACACATACAAAGACAAAGATCCCCCGTATAGCCTTACCCATTGTTGAGGCAAGTGCTGTTAGCGAGCACCAATGATGGCCGGAACGGCACACGAGGGGGTGTGGGTGGCTTGCACCACGCCCGGCCGCCTTTGTCTCCCGAGTGGCCGTGTTTACACGTCGCGCCGGGTACGGCACGCACAGTATGGACGTGCCTTCGTCGTTTCGCTAATAACTGGAGATCCCAAGGGTCTCTGATGCTTAGCGGCAGCAGCAGCACCACCACCACCAAAAAGACAAAGATCCCCCTATAGGCTGTAACAGACTGTTGGGGCAAGTGCTGTTAGCGAGCACCTATGAAGGCCGGAACAGTACACGACGGGGTGGGTGGCCAGCAACCACGCCCGACCGCCTTTGTCTCCCGAGTGACGATGTTTACGCACCGCACCAGGTACTCGTTTGAGGCGGAGTCGACCTAGGGGAGGAGGCCTGGGACCGCTTCGGACAATCGTCGCTGGCGTTGGCCGTGAGTGGGAATCGAACTCGGGCCGTCGGAGTTCGCACCCCACACACGCACACACACTCTCTCTCTCTCTGTCACAGACACACACACACTCTCTCTCTGTCACACACACACACACACTCTCTGTCACACACACACTCTCTCTGTCGCACACACATACTCTCTGTCACACACACACACTCTGTGTCACACACACACTCTCTATCACACACACACTCTCTCTGTCACACACACACACTCTCTGTCACACACACACTCTCTCTCTCTGTCACACACGCACACACTCTCTGTCACACACACACTCTCTCTGTCACACACACACTCTCTCTGTCACACACACACTCTCTCTCTCTGTCACACACACATACACTCTCTCTGTCACACACACACTCTGTCACACACACACGTACACTCTCTCTGTCACACACACTCTCTCTGTCACACACACACACTCTCTGTCACACACACACACACGCACACTCTCTCTGTCACACCCACACACAGGCTCTGTCTCACACACACACGCACTCTCTCTCTGTCACATACACACGCACTCTGTCACACACACACACAGGCTCTGTCTAACGGAAATACAAAAAAAAAGTATCCTCTTCCGTCAGATCGCCACATGGCTCGATACGAGTCATCGCAGACGTGGGGTGAGCGCCACTGTGGCAGGAAGAACCACCGGGAGAGAGAAAGAGACAAGAGATGCCACTGAGCAGAGTCGAGTACCATCCGCCTGGACCAAGCTGCCACAAAGGCCACGTTCGACGCATCCATTCCAGTGGCGTAGAGCCACAGCTGAAGCCGGCAGCGTCATCCACGGTGCGGCGTGGAGGTGGCGGTGCAGCGGATCGCGCACGGCGTTCTGACCCCGGTGACCTCTGAGGTTGTTGATTCTCCGCCACGGCTAACGCCAGCGGCGAGTGATATCTGAACGGGTCCTGAGCACTCCCTGGGCCCCCCCCCCCCCCCGTTCCCCGGTTTAGAGAGGCCTTCATCCAGCAGCGGATAGATCATGGCTGCTGCTGCTGCTGCCGATGATGCTTTAAACCACCACCCCAGTTGCAGCAACGTATCCGCTCTGCGGAGAAAAATCTGGAAACTCGAACATCGGCGATGCTGGCCACGTTGGACGTTTTGCTTCGGGTACAGATCCTCGCCGCCGGCTATCGATGTTCTGGACAGCAATGGAAGCTCGTTCGTGGGCAAATATATGAACACACGGAAAGAACAACGAACACCGAGATTACAGATTTGCAACAACAATAACAACAGAAGCCTCCCTGCGGTGGTGGTTTAGACTGAGCGATCATCAACATTGTTCCAGCTGGCGTCACGAATCGTCAACCTTACGGCCGTGGAGTTTCCACGCACGGTCTGGCACCTGCCCTGTGAAGGTGGAATTTCAACCCACTGGCCGCATGGCTGTCTAAATGGACCAGGAGTGATAATTTGTTTTTTACCCTTCTACCTGGCAACAAAACTGACACCTTTTTTTACAAGGAGTCATGTTTGCATAGACCACAATACCTGCAGTCATAATGCAAACAAAAAACATAACTCTGATAGTATATGCACTGTCCTTGAAGTTGATTGGTCCACACCCGAGACAGCTTTCCTTAGAGACGAGTCTCACATGGGTTGGACCAGATGACGCCAACAGGCGCACAACTCAAAGACAATGCACCATCAGAGTATGAGAGCTCGGGGTAAGCATTTGCCAGGTAGAAGGGTAAAAAACCAATTACCCCCAATGTCCGGTTCGGGCGTTGGGGTAAAACGTGTTGCTGGACGTGACTTGCGCAGTTGCCAATGCCGGGAGGGGAAAGATGGCTCAGTGAGGAAGGGATAGCGAGGGTAAAGATGATAGACACACGGATGATTCCATACGTAGGCTGCCACAAACTCCAATTAGCACGGTCGGCTACGAGCGGTGCGAAAGAAGTTCAACATACAAACGACGTACCCTACGTACATTCGTAATTTGTGTTTTTTTTGGGGGGGGGGCGGGTGGTGGTTAGATCGTGCCGTGTATGATGTCAACAAATAATAATTGTAACCCTCCACCATCCAACGGAGCCACTCACATCAAGTTGTCACGTGGGGGCAAAAGTGCCAATTGATGTTTCCCCCCCCCAGCAACACAGAGGAGGATCGTTGAAGAGCAAAACCAAATGCAGGCAACTTTATGTCCGACGTTTCGCTCGAGATTACAGCGAGCAACATCAGGCGCAGACGAAAGCTCAGGTCTCACGTGACGTCCTGCCTCACACCACCCGACCCACAAGAAACTCGTTACGAACCAAATACGCGGTTGAGCAGACAGACAGACAGATAGTCATTCCTCAGGTGGACGTACAGAGAGACACACACGGATGGATGGACAACAATGAGTAGTTAGCAAATCAAACAAACGGATAAGGATTCTGGCAGGACGGACGGGATAGACATTTATCACGCACGAACACACTCGCACGCACACACGTACACTAACACGTGAACACACAAACACACACGCACACATACAACACTGCTCCAAAGGCTGGCAGCCCCATAACCCACAACTTATTGGCCTTGGGCATTGAACTCAAGAAGAGAACGAACCAGACCGTGCACCGCAACTCGCTCGCCACAACACTCGTCGACTTGGGATACCACGCACCATCAAATCCTCCAACGCGACATCCTGCAACCCTCAGGGTTGCCACTCCCCCAGCAACAAAACACCCAGGACACATCGTGGGAGGAGGGACAATCTCACAATACAGGATGGAAGAAGGGAGAACTGCCCGTTAATGCATTGTCTTCAGCGTGGTGTCGTGATTAGTATTATTATTATTGTTATTACTACACCACTGACAAAAACCGGGACTTTTAGTGTCCTGGTAAGACTCATAGATTTCCCAGGACAGCAGCTGGCTTCTCAACAAAGGAACGATCCAGGAAAAAACAGAACAGTTGGCAACCTCGTGTGCCCCTTCTCAACCACTCCTGGGTGATTAAAGCCCTCCGTTGGATAATATTTGAGCTTATCCAAGGGGGGCTTAGTGGTGGTGGCGGTGGTGAAGAGGGTGGCGGTGGGGCACTGCGTCGTGCGTTTGGCATCTTTAAGACCGAAACGGGAGGAATTCTCCACCACTCTGGCTGTCACCTGATGCGGCTGGTTGTAATTACGGGCGAAGCGTCGTACTCCAATTGTGAAAGTCGTGAGTTTACTCTCCAACACACCGGTGTGCTGTGCAAGTAACTAATTGCCATGTTTTGCTTATTCTTAGGTTTTTTCGGTAAAGTCACGTAGGTAAAACATCAAAATTAATGAAAATAAAATAAAATAAAACAAAAAATCTTTTTGTTTATTTTATTTACCGAAAAAACCTAAGAATATGATTCCTTGCAGTCACGAAAGCTTCAAATCTAGAATGTTTTGCTTACGTGACGAACCTTACTAATTGGCTTTGTCGGGTGGTGGCGGGTTTAATGGCACATTCGTATTTACGCGATCAAACCCAAAAAAAAACCTCTATTATGGACAATAATATTGGTCACGAAAGCCTACTGCGTGTTAAACAGGCCCTGTCTTCATGTCTCCCCCCTCTCTTCGTGGCTCGGCACCTGGGCCACTCTGACCTATGGGCCCCGGTGCTGTGGCACTGCCTGCACATTCAAGAATAGCTAACGCCGCTGTGGTGGCATGCGTCGAGATGATTGGTCGGTACCACTTTGGGTAGCAAATGCTACCAGCACCCACCTCGTCGGGCAGTGTCTGTCCACCATGGGTGGTGTGCACCATGGACAATATCCACCACGAGCTTAGCTATGCATACTGTGAATTTTATGCACGAATTTAATATTTTGCGTTCAAATTCTTATATCACGTGTTTCATATCGCATGGATTTTTTTTCTTTCAAAAATTATATTCTTACACACTATTGTACCATTTAATGACATGTTCCTCATAATCAGCTACCTCGGGGACATTGCTATCATACAGATTCGTAATCTAGAGACAAAATGCTTAGAGGAAATCATTGGTAACATTTGCCACCCGCCGTGGTACCAATAAGCCACGTTCGAGCGATCGGCTCAAAGACTCCGGGAAGGAGTTTATGGGGGACCGGGCCCCTTGATTGCAGCATAAGTCACAGTTCAACTGCTGTAGCCAATTAGAGGGGAATGTTTGAAAATCAGAGCCTAATATTTCTCCAGGGTCTCTGGCAGACTTGAGAAAATACGTAAATATATAAATGGAAACAGTAAAAGTATTTTTTTAAATATTTTTTTCTCGTGAAATAAGCGCTGCCGGCAAACGAAGGGAGGTGCCTCTCGCAGCGGGGGTCATGTAAACCCGCGTGGTCATCAAACATTCGCTTGCGGTGCGTTTGGTGCTGGCTTCGCCGACTGCTATGATTTGACCGATGGCCCCTTGATTTAACCGGGTGGGGAGAGCTCAGTGAGATCCGCGAGTCGTTTGGCAGGCAGCTGACGGGGGAGATGGAGGGGGGGAGTGGGTTCTTCAAAAATTGCAAGCTTTCAAAGTTGGGCCTTGCATCGGTAATAATAGTAATAATGAATAAATGAAACCTAATGGCTTTTCATACTTTGTATATATTTATATATTTTTACGTTTTTCTGGCTGACTGGCCTTGTATCAGTAACAATAAATACATAATTCGTTGTGCGTTTTTAGACTTTATTATTATTTTTAAAGTTTTGCTGGCTCACTGGCCACGCGCCTCCCAGCAACGCAGAAAGGAAGGGGGGGGGGGCGCGTTGGAGGGGGGCATCGAGGGGAAGCGTGGGTGGGAGGTGCGTGGAAGGAAGGTTCGGGTGGGGGGATATGCGAGAGGGGGGCACCCATGGGTGGAAAGGTGGAGACGTTGCTCCCATAATAATAATCATAAAACCTGTTCATAAGACTTTTGGGAATATACGGTAAAAGTATATAGGTTCGTTATGAATATGCACATATTTTTTATTCTCGTTGTAGCACCTTGTATGATTATCCATATTGCAAGCCCAGACTCGCGGCGTTCCAGGAAAACATCGGAGTGAGAAATTAAGGCCTGGTCACAAGGGTCTCTAAGGTTCACCGAACGGCTCTGGACAGGATTTGACCAATGACCCCATAAATAACCGGTGTTGAGTTGAGTGTGAAGGGGCGGTTGGTGGTGTTGCAGTGAAGCAGTGCACAGATGGAGGGGAGGGGGGGGGGGTAGAGGCAACATCTGGCCAAGGGATAAATGGATGAAGGGGGTGAGGGAGTTGATGGAGGAGGGTATAGCATCAAGGGGGGCATGGGGTGGGAAAGAGGTTTGCGTCAGCGTCATCATCGTCGTCGTCATCAGCCATGGTCTGTCCACTTCTGAAAACGATCAACGGAAATGGAATGATTCCATGAGAAGTTCATCTCTGGTGTGAGCTCAGGGGAGGTGAAAATATCTCACGCGGTCCCCCCTTGTCTCTCAAGGAAGAGGGAAGGGACCTAAAGAAGGAACCAAGGGAGCGTGCCGCCCCCCCCCCCCCAACAAACCAGCCGTACCCCCCCCCTCTCCCCCACGCCTCCCTTAACACCACCAGTTCTGCTTCGAGATTCAACACCGAGTTGAATCAAACCTCCGAATGTGTGAGCGTTGGAAGCCGTGCGTGTTTTACAAGCAAAGCAAAGTCCGCTGGAGAGAAAATATTATTGGATCTCACCTCCCAGTGAGGGCTTCTTACAGATGGCTGTGAGATTTATATATATATATGTGTGTGTGTGTGAAGCACACACCAAACAAGAAAAAAAATCGCTCGTAAAAAATAGAATGGAGTCAAGAGGTATGTTGTCTTAGCCGTTGAATTCATTCGTTTCTGAGCACTGTGTTTTTATTTCATCATTATCATTATTAACGTAAAGCACATTGACTGGCCTGTTTGTACTCTATGATACCAATAACGTAATTTAACAAACACATAGTTGCGGATAGGGATGCTCATTGGTTCGGGTTATAATAATAATTTACATTCTTCTTTCAATCCACTGCTGGATGACGGCCTCACCAAAGCCATGTGGCTCCCCTTCCTCCTCCTCCCCGACGACGCTGGCAATGGTGGTGGATCCATCAATCGCTTCAGAACATCGACGCCGCCAGGATGATGCGCACATCTCCACCGTAATTGTAAAATTAAAGACGCGAGCCACAGGAGTGCGACTGTGGCGATGCAAACCAAAACTATGGACCATATTGTAAACCCACAGAGACACATAGAACCCTGCAGAGATGCGTGCAGCCACAGTCGTGCGATAATTGCCACGCAACCACAATTATGGACCACATCGTAATTCTCTCTCGTCTGCGCTCCTGCGTTGGAGGATGAATAGGAAAACGACACGAACTCTCTCTCTCTCTCGCTCTCTCTCCTGAAGCTCTCTCGTCGTGGCTCGGACCAGCAGACTTCGACACGGACATCGAAAATCCTGAACGCATCGCTGCTGCCATCATTCGCAGGAGTAGAAGAGAATGGAGTGGCCCTGCACCGGGCTAGGTGGTGGCGAGTTGTTAACTACCTCGCCTGGTGTATACAGGTGGTAGGTTTGATCCTGACCCGGACGCCTGCTGTATATTTTGAGTTTTCACGTTCTTCCCTTGGTCACGTGAATTTTTCTCCGGGTCCTTCGGTTTCCCCCCCCCCCCCCCCACATTTAGAATCAACATCACGCGTTTATAGTATTTGGCTTCTAGAGATTTCCACATTGATAAGCCACTTTGTTGAGCCGTCATTTGTGGCCACGTCGCTTCTGAAAAATAGCTACATAGCTCAGTGGGCCTTACCTGGTAAAATAAAAAAATAGCTTTACTTTAAAACTCGGACCACCGGGTTCACATGGCAATTTTAACGAGTGAATTTTGCTGTGGAGTATATATTAGTTCAAATCACACCGATCTGGTCGTGTGTGGGTTTAGTAACCTGTCCTGTCCCTAAAAGGGCGCCTTGCGGTTAGAGGCAAAAGCAAAATCTTAGGGCCCCAGGAACTGAAGGGGGGCCCCTCCCAGATTAATGAAAAAAAAAATTGAGGTGCATCAAATATCCACTCAAATTAATCCTTAACCCTAATAAACAAAACAGGTTCCTTAATATAGAAAGCAATTGCATCTCATCTCTACCACGTCTGCATCTCTCATCTCACTACATCCACATTTTCGTGCACGTTTCTCAATTCTCACTCTGCATCTCCATCTCTCGTCCATATCTCTCCCTCCTCTCATCTCACCGCGAGTTTGTCAATTTAAAGGAATGAGTCGGTGGGGGGTTTCAGGGCCTCCAATGGGCCAGCTCCACCACTGATGGTGGGCCAGGCCGTGGTGGGGGCGTGGGGGGGGTCACAAAGGCGCTGCTGTGTCTCTAGCCCCATTGCCTCCAGCACCATCGCCCCCCCCCCCCCCTAATAGGATTTCAACCCCGTGTTTATTTTTCTTTGCTAGCGCAGAGTCCCCCCACGCGCACACAGCCCCCCCCACCCACCCCCACCCACCCCCACTCACCCCCACCCACCCCACCCCCCGTCTTCTCCTCTTCAAAGGCGCAACTTTTTAAATTCGCGGCTGCGAGAAGAATGTCGGTTGTTTTTGTTGTTGTTTTGTTGTTGTTTTTGTTTTATCTAACACGTCGGTTAACGGCGCTTTGTAGTTTCGTGTTGCTTTCGAAAGTCCACAAAGTGCGTCGCTATTAATTTTGAAGAGCGTCGCTGGGGCGGTGGAAAGTCCACGTTCCTATGGCGAGGGCGCGGGGTGACGGTTGGCGACGCTCAACTTTGCCAATCCGAAGGTCGCCAATTCGATTCAATCTCCCAGCGTGGAAGTTGATACAACGGGGGGGGGGGGGGGGGGGGGGAGGAAACACATCTTTGGTTCTATCGGTAAAGTCACGTAGAAATAAAATAAATTAAATAATAGAATACGACGTTTCGATTGCAACACAAGCAATCATCATCGGGTAGAAAACAAACCTAGTGAACTTAGAAATACATTGCAATACAACACAGAGAGTCAGCTAACACAATAATCAGCACCTCACCTGGTTGATTACGTTCTTCCAAAGATTGCTAAATTTGAGAGAGTCCTCTGTGTGTCAATGTTGTGTGTCTCTCTCTGTGTGTCTCTGTGTGAGTCTCTCTCTGCTTGTGTGTCTGTCTGTGTGTCCCCGTGTCTGTGTTTTGTCTCTCTCTCAAATTTAGCAATCTTTGGAAGAACGTAATCAACCAGGTAGGGTGCTGACTGTTGTATTAGCCGACTCTCTGTGTTGTATTGCATTGTATTGTATTTCTAAGTTCACTCGGTTTGTTTTCTACCTGATGACGATTGCTTGTGTTGCAATCGAAACGTCGTATTCTATTACTTACTTTATTTTCTTTCTACGTGACTTTACCGAAAGAACCAAAGAGGAATTCCTGCAGTCACGAAAGCTTCAAATCAAACCAGGGGGCAACTTTCTTAAGTGTCCACCCGCCGCTGTCTACCCAGCAGCATACGGTAGATGGGTGATGGGCACGTGACGCGTGGTGGGGTAAAGCGTGGGTACACTCCCACTTCTTCCAAGACGTTTTGGGTGGCGCTCATCATTCTCGCACAGCCGTTCATACAACATTTGGTGTCGGCCGCCGTGAGCGGTAATGATCGAACTCAGCTCGCCGGGTTCGTAGTGCAGCGTGCTCCCGTAATCGTCTTAACAGGACCTTTGGGAAAAAGTGCTGTAAGCGAGCACCTATGAAGGCCAGCACGGTACACAAGGGGGTTGGCTGGTCAGCACCACGCCAGACCGCCTTTGTCATCACATTCCAGGTACTCATTTGAGGCTGAGTCGACCTTGGGAAGGTCGAGGACCGGCTCAGATAATCGTCACCGGTGTTTTACATGAGACTACCACTCCCCCTAAACTCAGATCACACACAAACACGCGCTATACAAACGCATACGTACATACAAAACCATTACACTAATTGCACCAACATATTATGCACACACGCACACGGTGCCATATTTTCTATGTCGACCTTGTAATGTGGGACCGCATCAACTGACTCACGCGGGATTTAAATACAATCCCAGAGAGCGATTTTTCTTTGAGCTCAGAAAATTATTCTCATTTGTATTTAACCCCACACAAAGACCCCCGGTATAGCCTTAACAGACTTTTGGAGCAAGTGCTGTTAGCGAGCACCTATGAAGGCCGGCACAGCACACGAGCGGGTGGACGGCCAGGACCACGCCCGGCCGCCTTTGTCTCCCTCGCAGCGATGTTTACACAACCGCACCAGGCTGAGGCTGAGTCGATATAGGGGAAGACCAGGACTGGTTCAGATCAGCATGGCTTGCTACGTACGGTGAGAAAGAAGCTCAACATACGCGCATATGTATGATGGTGTCCGTGAATCGAATTCGGGTCGGCGGGTTCCTAGCATAGCACGGCAACCACTGCACCACCGCTCCCCAACACACACACACACACACTCCATACGTGGCACGGCATATGAAAGGCGCTCGGCAAAGTTTTATTTTGCCAGCTTCGTGATGGATTCGGACCCAGTCGGCGGATCGTTTTACGCACTCCACTATTTATTGTTTTGTTCGAAAGTAAAAAAAAATTAAAGTTAAAAAAAGAAAAGACTTTTTGCTCCACACACAAGCCAACGGCGGCAGGGAGGACTTCAGTCAAGGTCACGGGAGGCAAAGTTTCGTTGGGGGGGGGGGGGGAGGAAAATGTAGAAGTGATGGAGTCTGGGATTTCAAGTTGCGGTTGTGGGGTGTGTGGAGATCTTAACTTCGCCAAACGACCCCCCCCCCATCACTCCCTCCACACCGCCCCCAGCTCCCAGCCGGGCCCCATTCGCCTCTACCCCTTTAGCGTTTGTTATAAAACGAGACCTGCCAACGCTGTGATATTCCAACCAAGGCTGTGTAATTAAGGACGTGTAAGACCTGTAATTTCGGGCAGAATGTTTATTGTTGGAACGGTACCGTGCGTCGGAAAACGTGCGCAAAGAAAATGAAAATCTCGGCAAAACATTGGCCATGTTAAAAAAATATATACAAAAAAAATAAAGCTATGTGTTCATGCAGTATGCACACGTACAGGCCTGTTGTTGTTTGTCAATCCACTGCTGGATATGACGGACTTCTCGGCGCTGCGCTCCGAGCCCGTCCACCCGAGTTCGATTCCCGCTCCTGGCCACCAACACCCCAGTGACGAATAATCTGAACCGGTGCCGGGCCTCCCCTCGGTCGACTCGGCGTCAAACGGGTACCTGGTGCGGTGTGTAGTCATCGCTACACGTGAGACAAAGGCGACTGAGCGTGGTGCTGGTCACCCACCCCCTCGTGTGCCGTGCCTGCCTTCATGGGTGCTACTCACTAGCAGCACTTGCCCCAACAGTCTGTTAAGTCTGTACGTGGGATCTTTGTCTTTGTATTGTGAGTGAAGTGTGTGTGAGTGTAATGTGTATCTGTAATGTGTGTGTGTCATGTGTGTGTGTGTAGTGTGTGTGTGTAATGTGTGTGTGTAGTGTGTGTGTGTAGTGTGTGTGTAGTGTGTGTGTAATGTGTGTGTAGTGTGTGTGTAGTGTGTGTGTAATGTGTGTGTGTGTGTAGTGTGTGAGTGTAGTGTGTGTGTGTAATGTGTGTGTGTAGTGTGTGTGTGTAGTGTGTGAGTGTAATGTGTGTGTGTGTAGTGTGTGAGTGTAATGTGTGTGTAGTGTGTGAGTGTAATGTGTGTGAGTGTAATGTGTGTGTGTGAGTGTCATGTGTGTGTGTCATGTGTGTGGGGCGTTCCACAAGGCAGCACGTGCGCTGCAGAGACGTAATTAACACCAGATGTGGAACAGAGCGCGAGTGAGTGAGTTATCGGGTGGGTTAATGATGAAGTGGCTGGGGTAGTGAGTTATGGAGAGAGCTAGGTAGTGGACATAGTCAGTGGTAAAGTGATTGAGCAAATAAGTGAGCGATGGAGGGAGAGAGCGAGTTAGTGAATGAGTGAATAATGGAAGGAGTTCGTGAGCGAACAAGTGAACTATCGAGAGAGTGAGTTCGTTCGGGAGCGAGTTAATAGATTGACGGGGTGATGAGGTGAGTGAGCGTCTGATTGAGCAAATGAGTACGTGGTGGAGAGAGTGAGTTTGTTGAGACGGCGAGTTGCAAAGTTGGTAAAGACGTGAGTGAGTCGGTGATGAAAACAGTGAGTGACACACCGTGGCAGATGTGTCTCGCGAGCCTCCGAGTGGAATGTACAGCAAGTGGATTGGACGGTTAGAGAGAGAGAGAGCAATACGGAGTGGGCCCTTGACCACTCCGTGTGGACCTTTGAGTCTCACACCCCCCTTCATGCCTCTGGGTTTTTTCCTCCGGCTTCTCCCGTTTCCTCCCGCATGCCAAATTCTCATTACTGCGACTGGCCAAACATCCCGATGCAGGACCCTCCTGAGACTCATTGAGGCTTTTGTGGATAAATAGTGGCTTAACTCGACATTTACTTTTCTATTTCATGTACGTGTGTGATGTATTTATGTGTGTACACCATGTGTGTTTATGTGTACCTTATTTATGTCCGTCTGGACGTATCTCAGTGTGCGTACACACTATAATACACCCAGACAGACGTACAAAGACCCTCTGTATAGCCTTAACAGACTGTTGCTGTTAGCGAGCACCTATGAAGGTCGGCACCAATGATGTTTACACATCGCACTAGGTACACATTTGAGGCTGAGTAGACCTAGGTGAGTCCCTAGGACCAGTTCGCATAATCGCCACTGGTGTTGATAGCCGCGCGAGGCCGGGTCTGCAGCGCAGTGCGCTAACCGCTGCGCCACTCCTCCAAAGATCCCCGGTATAGCCTTAACAGACCGTAGTGGCAAGTGCTGTTAGCGAGCACCTATGAAGGCCGGCACGGCACACGAGGCGGTGGGTGACCAACACCACGCCCGGCCGCCTTTGTCTCTCTAGTGGCGATGTTTACACATCGCACCAGGTACTCATTTGAGGCTGAGTCGACCTAGGGGATGCCCAGGACCGGTTCAGATAATCGTCACTGGCGTTGGCCGTGAGCGGGAATTGAACCCGGTTCACCAGCTTCGTGGCGCACACACACATGCAGGAGCTCCAAGGAAGGAAGGGAGGGATTCAAAGCCTCCCCCCCACGCCCCCCATGGCCGCCCTAGCTCTAAGCCACGCGTGGCCTCACTTTAAAGAGATCTCAGGGTCATTGAGGACCCACCGGGACTCACGTTTGACCTTCAAGGGAGGCCCAGACCGGATCACCACCACCAGCACCACCTCCTACTCCTACACACTGTAGCCATTGTGCCTGGCGAGCAAACAAAGGCGTCGTGGCAAGAGTACGGAACGCGAGGCGCCCCTCGATATCATCCGCCCGTCGTCGAGTATCAACTCGCTTCAAGTCAGCGGGGTTGACACGCAGACGTCGCCGCGATGTATGGACACGCGGGCGCATTTTAGTGCTGCCGCCGAGCGCATTTACGCACAGAACAGCAGCCGCGTCAGATGCGGTGGTGGAGTTAGTCGAGTGGTTGCTGCTGCTGTTGTTGTTGTTGCAAAAAAACCCGAGTGGTTTCGTGCACAGCTGTTCCATTCATTGACTCTGCCACGACCACGACCTCGGACTTAATTATTCAACCAAAGCATTCGCGTCGGTGTGGAGAATATAAAATCACATATTATAATATAAATCACAAATATAAAATCACAAACTAAAATATAAATCACAAATATAAAATCACAATCTATGATATAAATCACAAATATAAATCTTCTTGGTTCTTTCGGTAAAGTCACGTAGAAGGGAAGTAATAAAATAATAATAAAACATAATACAATAAAATAATTCTCACGACGTTTCGGCCACAACGCAAGCAGCCGTCCTCAGGTGAAGAATGAAACACCACCAAGCTTGGAGCGTATATTTAAGCTGGTTTGGAGGGGGGGGAGGTGGGAAGAAGAGCGCCTTGACAAAATAATTTGCATATCAAGAGGAATTTAGCATATGGAAAATGCGTAGGAGGTGGGCGGGGGGGGGTTCAAATTAATATTATGCCCGTGCATTATCACAATCTATGATATAAATCACAAATATAAAATCACAATTATAAATCATAAACTATAATCGGCAGGCGATGCATCCCCTTCCCATGTCCGTCCTGCCACTTGAAGAACGAAACATCAAAGTGTCGCAGCAGCATTGATTCAGGACAAGCAAACCCGGCACCTGGTTTCGACATACACACACACACACACAGCGTCTCGTCAGCAGCAGCAGTCAGGCTTGCTGGCGAGTAAAATGCTGGCGAAATGCGACTCTCATTCAATTAGTAGTAATTATAATTATCAATGCAACGATGCATTGATAATTATAATCAATCTCGCGACACAGACACAGACATCACATCGCCGGTGCCTGAATCGCCTCGACTCGCACACTGTGTATCTGTTAACGTTCAACGTTTTACCCGTGTCACGCCACGGCAAGAGACACACATACGGTCCAGGATACAATGCATGGAAAGAGAGAAATAAAGAAACGGGAAATGGGAAGGGGGGGGGGTGTTGGGACGCAAGTCACCAGGACAGACATAGGAGGAAGAGAGCGCGGTTTGAGATGAGCAGCACGGAGAGAGAAAGAAGCAGGAGGAGGAGTGGTGGTGCAGGAAGAGGAGAATGATCGGGTGGTGGTGGTGTTGGTGGGGGGGAGAAGGAATAACCGAGCCAAGATGTCAAGGGACGAGAGGGTGATGATGAGAGGAGATGGAACAGAGGGAGAGGGAAGGAAAGAGCAAGTAGAAAGCGAGCTGCACGGAGCAGCGTCTGTTTTCGCAGAGGGCGGGGACAAAGCCAGGCATTCAGAGTGGGGGTGGTCACGCATAAGTTACGTGATTTAGAACTAAGAGTATGAAGTGGGTATGGTTCAGGGTCGCCTAGGACGGACGATGGCCTGATGGTCAGGAACGGTGATGGAGTTTGCAGCCGAGGAGGGGAATGCTCCCGAAAGGATGTCCGCTGATCCGAGGTCTCGTGGCATTCCCAGGATGGGTCTTGCCCCATTGGGATGTTTGGCCAATTCCATCGGCAATGAGAGTCTGTGGCTTTGTTCTTGGGAGGAAGCCGGGGATGCCAGAGCCAGAGAAAAAGCCGGAACGCGTACGGGGAAGGTAACATTTATCTTTTTCCGCACATACGACCTATACTCTTAGGTTTGTCGGTAAAGTCACGTAGGTAAAAAAATAAAAAATAATAAAAATAATAATAGAAATAAAATAAATCACGACGTTTCGAAGGCAACACAAGTCTCCGTCATCAGGTGGGACCGTCACAGCTAGATTTACCGTATCAAGTGAGGCAAAAAATGTCAAGATACGAGTTCTTAAATACAAGTTAAGGGGGGAGGGGGGAGGAAGGGGGGAGGAGCTTATCTGAGTGTGGTAGCCAATGAATGGAACGTATTGAGGGGGGGGGCGGGGCTAAAAGAGAACAACAGGTCACATGCTAAAGGTGCACATGGTGCAAGAAGAGAACGACAATCATTAGGCCTTACCTGGTAAAAATAACAAAACATTGTTAAGTTTCGTTTAAACCGACGTTTTCATTGTAATTCCCAGAGCCAAAACTGAGCCAAATTAAGTTAAAACCCCCATACGTTTAATGCGATGTGATTTATGTATTTTTGGCGCAGTGATTGATGACCGGGAGGGTGGGGGCTGGGACCGTCCACTCGCTCCACTCGAGAAACTCTGGTGTTTAATCACCATTGGTGGCCAAAATCCACGTTCAAATCAAAGATCTCAGGGGTTCCGTGCTGGCTCAATGATTCGGGTCCTAAGTCACCCAACCACCTTGCCTCTGGGACGCTTTTAATATTGGCCGATGGGAGCTCTAAAAAAACTCAGAAAGCAAAAGGCTCTCGCTGGGCCCACAGAGATGATCAACTTGCGCGATGCGTCACGTGGTCTGGTTGGGTGTTAAAATTTTCATTTAGACTTTTACGATGTTTCTTGTCTTACATTTATGCTGTTGTCAATCCTTTATTTCGCTTTACGTAAGCAGAAAAGCTTCGATCGGCATTAGGACTATCGGGGTGTTGGGACGAAATATCGATTCGTCGATTCAAATTGATTCTCACGCGTCGAATTGTGCATCAGAATGATGTGTTATGAAGAGGAGCCATTGGCCAAAACGTTACCTATTATATATTTCCCCTAAGGCCACAACACAGTGTTATACACGAATGGGTGTAGTTTTTATATATTTCTTATTTATGCTTATGCACGACTGATAATTCGGCAGCATCACCGGATGATTTGTTTCATCCTATAGCAACTAGAGGCGCTACTACAGTGCACCGCAATGTAAAATTAACAACAACCGATTCTTGCTTGGATCGACCCAGGATTGTGATAATTCAACAAATCAGAAGTAGGAGGAGGTGGGGGCCAAATCTGGATAGGCACTCGTTAACTTTGTCCGGGTCTGTCGAGGTCAGCGACGCGGTGGCGAGATGTTAACTACCTCGCCTGGTATGCAGGAGGTCGTGGGTTCAATCCTGTGGTCGTGTGGCTTTTTCTCCAGGCACTGCGGGTTTTCCCTCCACATTTATAAACACGCGTTTAGATTATTTGGCTGCTATACATTTCCACATCATGATAAGCCACTTCGTTGCGCTATCATTTGTGGCCAGGTCGCTTCTGAAAAAGAACTGCATAGCTCAGTGGGCTTTACCTGGTAAAATAAAGTAAAAAGTTTGTTTAGTTTCGTAGTGTACCTCTAGCTATGGTCATGGCTACTACGAGTGACGTGCCACCTACTCCAGTCTCACCAGCGATCCCGAAAACATTAAGTGACAAAAGTAAGCCCCCTGGTGACAGGCCTACTTGTCAAGGTTGTCTTTTTAAGTGAGTCGATGGTTTTTGGGCGGGGGGGGGGGAGCCTTCATCCTGCAGTGGATTGATTCTGGCTGATAATTTAAGATGATGAGGATTTAAGCGAGCCCTGCTTGTGTTTTTTTTAAACCAACAATAATGCCCTTTGTTTATCCGTGAAAAAAAAACAACCCAACCACTGAATTCTCAAGACAATTTTTCAGGAAGGGTCCCGCTACATTGGGATTGGGGATTTTTCCCCTTCCAAAATCCCGCACGGGGAAGGAGGAATATTGAAAACTAATCGACAATCTTGGAAACGATCTGTCCCAGGCAGGAGGAGGGTGGTGGTGGTTTTCTAGGAGCGGGGCAGAAAACAAGGATCGGTAGATTTTTTTTTATTGCTGAGAGGTTTAACAAAGGCCCCCCTCTTGTTTACAGCCCTCAGAGGGCCTCAACTTTCTCCGAAATGATTTTAGCCGAGAAGCGAATTCGCTGAGAAGACTCCGACCGCCTCGTTGCACCCACCCACCCACTCCCACCCCCCCGCCGCTCCCAAATAAAATGAGACGTGAAACGCGTTCTAAAACGGGAGCCGGTGCATTTCATTAAACGATTGGCAAAGAAGTGGGAAAGGTCATTGTTTTATTGTCGTTTCTGATTTCACATCCAGATGCAAGGTCTCCTCCCGTCTCTCTCTCTCTCTTTCTCTCTGCCATTTATTAAACGAACAAAAAATGTTGCTGGTCTTTGCCGATCCACCGCTGGATGAAGGCCTCTCCCATGCCACGCCGGTCATGGTTGGTGGTGGGTGTGGTCGGATAATACCTCGCCACGATTGTGTGTGGTTTGTTGAAGGCGCTGGTGGCCGTCGTGGTGGTGAAGGGGGGGGGGGGGTCCAGGACGAGCTAGTTGAGACATAATGGGCGACTCGTGTTAGCCACGGCCGTGACACAAACTTGTGTCTCAAGGTGTAGAGTGCAGGGCCCGAACCACTGCACTCGCCACTGCTCCCCACCCGTACACCGATACAGAAAAAGTACAGAGACCCATCCCCCCCACCCCCCTGTGTAGCCTCCATAGACTAACGGGGCAAGTGCTGTTAGCGAGCACCTATTGAGGCAGCACGACTAACGACTTTGCGGTGGTGCTTCACCAGTGAGGATGTTTGCACGTCGCACCAGGTACTCATTTAAGGCTGAGTCGACCAAGGGGAAGCTCAGGGACGCTTCAGGTATCGTTCGCCAGTGGTGTTAGCTCGCCATCGTCGGTAATGGAACTCAGGTAGCCTGAAGATTCGGAGAGTTGGGTGCGATAGACTAATGACGATTCCTGCCACCCGTTAGCCGCAGCGAGTCGTCTCGCTCCGTCGCGGCGACTTAATTATCGCGATCATTAACGTGGAAAACGTAACGTTGGCTCGCTTCCGCTGGGAAATTGGAGAGCCTCTTTTTAAGTTGAATTGTGGAGCAGGCCGACCGTTCTTCCGTCTCCAGGAAGCGCCGTTGCTTAAACCAAGTCGCTCGAGCCTAAGGCCATTGTAAGCTCGCGACTAGAGCGAGATTTTTTTCTACAACATTTCTCCACAACTGCGGAAGAACAAAAAATGCACCCGATATTAGCGCTGAACATTAAGATGCAATGTTTCAGCACGCCGGGCTTGAAAGCCAGAACATCGACGGATCCACTCAATCTCCCAGCGTGGGAAGTTGAAAGCAACGATGCAGGGTTCTTAAATTCCAAAAATCCCACCACCTCTGGTCGACCCAGCAGTAACAGCATGGATATCACCATAGTTACTCGATCGGCAGGTCACGCGCGTGGCGGTGGTGGTGGTGTTGGGGAAAAGCGTGGGGTACTCCAACATCTTCTAAGGCGTCTGGACAGTGTGGAAGAAGACGCCAAATAATCCTCGAGAGGGGCTCTCCCAGAGCTTCATCACGTGGAGGCCCTCCCACCCGCAGTCGCGTGAGCCAGCATTAGTCAGTAAAACCACGGCGGCATACCAGATGATTACAAGTCTACCGTGCCAACCGTGACACCACAGCGGCATACCAGATGATTGCAAGTCTACCGTGCCAACCGTGACACCACAGCGGCATACCAGATGATTACAAGTCTACCGTGCCAACCGTGACTCCACAGCGGCATACCAGATGATTGCAAGTCTACCGTGCCAACCGTGACACCACAGCGGCATACCAGATGATTGCAAGTCTACCGTGCCAACCGTGGCACCACAGCGGCATACCAGATGTCAAGTCGGTGACTATAAAATCAATGGCAGGTCACGTGTACTTTTGTGAAGAGTTGGTATTCCCGCAATATATAAAACAAAAATACGGGTTTCGTATATTGTGTACGGAATCAACAATATTTTACTATTGTTTACTTAGGAATACGTCCACCGTGGATATATGGAGTAATGCCATCGGCTCGTGTGTGGGTGCTCAGGTGGATAATTATTAAACCCTTTCCCGTTCCGAGACGTCTGCATGTTGCAGGGCGGGTCCCGTTCACTGCTAAATCTCGGAACGCTCAAGTGGTCCATGGTTCATTTTATTTAGAGATGTATAGCGCCGCTGCTTTTAAAAACATTTTACTGTATTCACCACAGAGAACTGTAGCGACACGACCGCACTCTAAGACCGCTGGTGCTAGGCTGTGCCACGCGCCCTCCCGCATGGCCTTGTGGGAGCCTCGGTACCGGTAAAGGTATTTTATTTTATGATTCCGCTCCGATGACGTACACACACACACGTACGCGGGAGTGATTGTGAGCCGCTTGGAGAGGCCTTCATCCAGCAGTGAATTGACCATGTCTGTTGATGATGATGATTCCAAGAACACAGGATGAGATGTTACTATCCTTTGTGCAAGCACTTCCAAGAGTTCATGAACAGTGAGCCTGGTGAAATTTGGGGAGCGCATCGTCAGTAGTGTACCTTTGGTTCCTAGGGTGTTTCGGCCTTTCACACTATACACCCTCCCCAAAGGCGGCCAGCGACAGGGTGATCAATCCTACGCTTGCGTCCCATTCCCAATTAGTCATAGGAGTTGCCTTGTTGTTGATAGCCAACATCCCATGATAATGATGTTGGAAACAAATGCCAGTTAGCCCATGATGACCACTCCACAGACACAATTTCCACACCCCGGTCTAAATCTAGCGTTTATTTATTTATTATCTCTCTCTCTCTCGCTTAAAAAAGGGGGCATAATTTAAAAGAAAACAGAGACCAAAGCAGACACACCGCCACCACAGCACCCACCCACCCACCATCTCAGCTGACGAAATTCATCTCAATTAGCGGCGGGCAAGGCACGTGGCTTGCCGCCTCTTGTGATTGCGGCGTCACAGCTCCATCACAGCCGTGCGCTGTGTCACGCTCCGTCGAGGGTGACATTCCCTCACCTCCCATCAAGCCACACTCCCCACTCCCCCCCACACACACACACCTTATTGACGCCATTCGTTGGAGTTGTTTGGAAAGAAATTGCTTAAAAGTTCCCTCCAGCCCCTGTAGTGTGTGTGTTGTGTGTGTGTATCGTGTGTATCGTGTGTGTGTGTTGTGTGTGTGTATCGTGTGTATCGTGTGTGTGTTGTGTGTGTGTATCGTGTGTGTGTGTCGTGTGTATCGTGTGTGTGTATCGGGTGTGTGTGTATCGTGTGTTGTGTATCGTGTGTGTGTGTGTGTCGTGTGTGTGTGTATCGTGTGTGTGTGTGTGTATCGTGTGTGTGTGTCGTGTGTGTGTGTATCGTGTGTGTGTGTATCGTGTGTGTGTGTGTGTCGTGTGTGTGTGTATCGTGTGTGTGTGTATCGTGTGTGTGTATCGCGTGTGTGTGTATCGCGTGTGTGTGTATCGTGTGTGTGTGTATCGTGTGTGTGTGTATCGTGTGTGTGTGTATCGTGTGTGTGTGTATCGTGTGTGTGTGTATCGTGTGTGTGTGTATCGTGTGTGTGTGTATCGTGTGTGTGTGCATCGTGTGTGTGTGTATCGTGTGTGTGTATCGTGTGTGTATCGTGTGTGTGTATCGTGTGTGTGTGTATCGTGTGTGTGTGTATCGTGTGTGTGTGTATCGTGTGTGTGTGTATCGTGTGTGTTGTGTATCGTGTGTGTGTGTTATCGTGTGGTGTGGTGTGTATCGTGTGTGTGGGTATCGTGTGTGTGGTGGTATCGTGTGTGTGGTGTGTATCGGTGTGTGTGTGTGTATATCGTGTGTGTATCGTGTGTGTGTGTATCGTGTGTGTATCGTGTGTGTGTGTGTATCGTGTGGTCGGGTGTATCGTGTGTGTGTATCGTGTGTGTGTGTATCGTGTGTGGGTGTGTATCGTGTGTGTGTGTGTGTATCGTGTGTGTGTGCATCGTGTGTGTGTGTATCGTGTGTGTGTTCGTGTGTGTCGGGTGTTGTATCGTGTGTGTGTGTAGCGTTGTGTGTGTGTATCGTGTGTGTGTGTATCGTGTGTGTGTGTATCGTGTGTGTGGTATCGGTGTGTGTGTATCGTGTGTGTGTGTGTGTATCGTGTGTGTGTGTATCGTGTGTGTGTGTATCGTGTGTGGGTGTGTATCGTGTGTGTGTGTATCGTGTGTGGTGTGTATCGTGTGTGTTGTGTTCGTGTGTGTGTGTATCGTGTGTGTGTGTATCGTGTGTGGTGTGTATCGTGTGTGTGTGTATCGTGTGTGTGTGTATCGTGTGTGTGTGTATCGTGTGTGTGTGTATCGTGTGTGTGTGTATCGTGTGTGTGTGTATCGTGTGTGTGTGTATCGTGTGTGTGTATCGTGTGTGTGTATCGTGTGTGTGTATCGTGTGTGTGTGTACGTGGTGTGTGTGTGTGTGTATCGGTGTGTGTGTGTATCGTGTGTGTGTGGTATCGTGTGTGTGTGCATCGTGTGTGTGTGTATCGTGTGTGTGTGTATCGTGTGTGTCGTGTGTGTATCGTGTGTGTGTGTATCGTGTGTGTGTGTATCGTGTGTGTGTGTATCGTGTGTGTGTATCGTGTGTGTGTGTGTGTATCGTGTGTGTGTGTATCGTGTGTGTGTGTATCGTGTGTGTGTGTATCGTGTGTGTGTGTATCGTGTGTGCGTGCGTTTGGCGGTCGTTGCCTGCCGTACTGGGAGGAGAGGGGGGGTCAATGAGGTCACGTCGTGCGGAGAGAAATGTTTTGTTCAAATGGGTGGTGGTGGTGGGGGGACTAAAAATTGGGAGCAGATTTAGTGTTTTCTTTCGAGGTCACTGCCCCCCGCCACCGCCGCTGCAGCAACAGCATCGACAGCAACAGCAGCAGCCGCAACAGCATCGGCAGCATTGGCAGCAACAGCATCGGCAGGAACAGCAGCAACAGCAACAGCCGCAACAACAGCAACATCATCGGCAGCAACATCATCTTCTGTGTAGAACTCTGATGCTAATAATGAATGGGGGCTTTACGCAGCGAGGGCTACGCTGCTGCACGTGGCTGCCAGTACCCCAGCACCGTGGAGGGGCAGCAGCGAGGGTTGGTGGGTCACCGGCGCGGGTGGACAGCGTGTCGTGCGGAGGGAGGACCCGCTTCTCTTCGCCATCGAGGTGCAATGCCCCGGCCTCGTCACGGGGCTATTCTTTGGCGCTGCCCGAGAAGTTGTCAGCTGATGAGTCAGACGGCGCACGTCACCCACCGCATCATCAAAACGACACTCGGCTGCCCAAATCTCCTCCGCCCCCCCCCCACACACACACAGACCACGCAAAGACAAAGATCCCCCGTATAGCCTGTAACAGACTGTTTTCCCCACTACGTAAAGAATCAACATCACGCGTTTAGAGTGTTTGGCTGCCATAAATGCCCACGTGATAAGCCACTTTGTTGAGCTATCATTGTGACCAGGTCTCGTTTGAAAAAGAGCTGGTAAAATAATAAAAATACTTTAGTTTCGTAACACGAGTGTCCTCGCAACAAGAAGGTCCTGGGTTCGATGTCTGACTCGGGCGCCCTTTTCGTGGGAAGTTCGTGTGTGCCCCCCCTGCCCTGTTCTACATGGGGCTTCTTCCGTACTCTGTGGGTTCATCCCATAACTGCAAATATAAATACTAAACTAAACTCGTTTTAATTTTAGCAGGTAAGGCTTACTGAGGTTTCCAGTTTTTTTTTTCTTCAGAAGCGACCTGGCCACAAATGACAACTTTAACAAAGCCACTTATCGTGTGCAAATGTAGAGCAAACAAATCCTCTGGGAGAAGACCCCGGGGGAGTGGCAGGCCCAGGACACGCTGCTGCTGGCGGGACGACGCCGCTCGGCTGGCCTGGGAACGCCTGGGAGTTCCCCAGGAAGAGCTAGAGGCTGTGTATAGTGTAGTGTATAGTGTAGTGTATAGTGGTGCATAGTGTAGTGTATAGTAGTGCATAGTGTAGTGTATAGTAGTGCATAGTGTAGTGTACAGTAGTTTATCGTGTAGTGTATAGTAGTGTATAGTGTAGTGTGTGTAGTGTATAGTGTAGTGTATAGTAGTGTATAGTAGTGTATAGTGTAGTGTATAATAGTGTAGTGTATAGTAGTGTATAGTGTAGTGTATAATGTAGTGTATAGTAGTGCATAGTGTAGTGTATAGTAGTGCATAGTGTAGTGTACAGTAGTTTATCGTGTAGTGTATAGTAGTGTATAGTGTAGTGTGTGTAGTGTATAGTGTAGTGTATAGTAGTGTATAGTAGTGTATAGTGTAGTGTATAGTGTAGTGTATAGTAGTGTATAGTAGTGTATAGTGTAGTGTATAGTGTAGTGTATAGTAGTGTATAGTGTAGTGTATAGTAGTGTATAGTGTAATGTATAGTAGTGTATAGTGTAGTGTATAATGTAGTGTATAGTAGTGTATAGTAGTGTATAGTGTAGTGTATAATGTACTGTATAGTAGTGTATAGTGTAGTGTATAATAGTGTAGTGTATAGTAGTGTATAGTGTAGTGTATAATGTAGTGTATAGTAGTGTATAGTAGTGTATAGTGTAGTGTATAATGTAGTGTATAGTAGTGTATAGTGTAGTGTATAATGTAGTGTATAGTAGTGTATAGTGTAGTGTATAGTGTAGTATATAGTGTATTTATAGTAGTGTATAATGTAGTGTATAGTAGTGTATAGTGTAGTGTATAATGTAGTGTATAGTAGTGTATAGTGTAGTGTACAGTAGTTTATCGTGTAGTGTATAGTGTCGTGTATAGTCGTGTATAGTAGTGTATAGTACAGTGTATAGTAGTGTATAGTGTAGTGTATAGTGTAGATGATAATAGTGTCGTGTATAGTGTATAGTGTAGTGTATAGTAGTGCAAAGTAGGCACTACTTACCGCGACCACGGGGAGAGCATGCAAACCCCGCGGCAGGCGTGAGGGTCGGGATCGAACCCACGACCTCCTGTATACCAGGCGAGGTAGTTAACATCTCCCAGCCACCGTGGCGCCCTATATCGTGAAGATTCATCAAACCGACAGAGAAAGAACGTGGTGGTGGTGGTGGTGTTAGGGGTGGGGGCATATAATCACGACAGCCCTGATACAGACAGACACCCGCAAGGGACGCTCGTTTTGAGATGTCATTCACGCGCATTTGCGTAGAGATCGCGGGAACGTTGGAGCCGGGTACGTGGCCCCTTCGACGGTGGAAACCAGGGAGGAGAGTGGCAGTGCCCCTCGGGAATCGAGTCGAGGGTTTTCCCGAGGCAATGAACCTGTCCTCTGACTGCGTGGACATTCCCGACAGCGCCGAGGTTTGAACAAAGGCATCCTTTCTCCTCCGACTTGTAATCACTGGGGTACACGCACTGCACACACACACACGGACTACGCAAAGACGCAGGCTCCCCGTATAGCCTTGGCAGACCGTTGGGGCAAGTGCTGTGAGCGAGCATCTAATGAAGGCCGGCATGGCACGCGATGGGGGTGGTTGGTCAACCCCACGCCCGACCGCCTTTGTCTCCCCAGTGGCGATATTTGCTACACACCGCATCATTTGAGGTTGAGTCGACATAGGGGAGGGAGGCCCAGGACCGGTTCAGATAATCGTCACCGGTGTTGGCCGTGAACGGGAATCGAACTCGGGTCGCCGGGTTCGTAGCGCCGTGCGCTAAGCACTGCACTAACCACTGCTCCCCATTACACAATCGACACACAGCCTCACATACACCCGTGCACAATCTGTACAGCACTGTATAGACACACGTACACACACGGAGTTTATACACACACACATATATATACAGTCTATGTAGCAAAGACAAATATCCTCCATGTATCCTTTAACGGACTGATCGGGCAAATGCTGTTAGCGAGCACTTATGAAGGCCATCATGGCAAACGACGGGGTAGGTAGCCAATAAACGCCACGTCCGGCCGCCTTTGTCTCCCCAGTGCTGATGTTTGCACACACCGCAATCAGCTCCACATCCCTTTGCATTGCATCAGCTCCATCTATTCTCTCCCCCGTGCCATGCCCGTTTAGCAGCCCCCCTCCCCTTCTATCCGGCCAAACAGAAGCTGCTTGGTCGTGCGGTGGCTGGGCATGCGCGGGCTACGTGACCCAGCCTCGCCTGCCGGAGGAGCTCACTGATGACGGGACCGTGTCCAGATCTCCGACGGGTCTGTGAGCTCCTCACTCCTCTGAAATTCAGGCTGGTTAAACCCAGGATGAATGTTTCACTTCGGCGCAGATGTTTCGGAACCACAAAGATCGCCCGTGTAGCCTGTAACAGACTCTTTGGGCGAGTGCTGTTAGCGAGCACCTATTAAGGCCGGCACGGTACACAATCCAGTCTCGTTAAACCCAGGATGGACCGTAGGCAGGCAGCCTGAATGTTTCAAACCGACGCAGATGTTTCAGAACCACGCACACATACACACACACGCGCGCGCAACCCCTCCACACTATGACCTAACCCGTGTCAGTTTAGCACACATGCTGCATCAACTAATGCGCAATGGGCTGTGTTTTCTGGCACAAATACAGCCAGTATGAATATCCCTCATCCTGGGATTACAATTCAACCCTAATCACGAGGACGGGAAGGCTGCGATGTCTCTCTCTCTACCCACCCCCCACCCCCATACCTCACAGCCAACAATTGATGAGCCGTCGCGATTCAAGGGGGGGGGGGGGGTCACAAATTAATTGAATACATTTTTTTGGAGCGCCTCTACCGGCTGGAGGATGACCACGTGACCTCCATCACACAGCAACGAATGCGCATCGGATTACGTTGGTTCTCTGCACGAGTCGGTTTCACGCGAACAATCGTGAACAATGAGAATTAACATTCAACGGTGAATGTATGCAACGTTTCACCACCAAAATAGCGACGTCAAAGACTTTCGTTACATCGGTGGCGGCTTCAACAACCAGCACTCGTGACGAGCGTGGGGAAGTGTTGTCAAACAAACTCACCCATGACCGATATGGTGTGAAGATGCCCTCCTCCAGCAGTAGATTGACAAATGAGTGTAAAATAATCATCATCAGAAAAAAATTCTCATTAGCTTAACATAACTCGAAACAACGAGGCACAACCTTACCCCAAACCTTAACGTTTCATTCACAACGCGAAGGTCAAAAGGTCACATCCTGGTCAGGGTTCGACCTCGGTCCATCCTTCCTCTGCCTTGGTAAAATGAGAATACTTTTGTTGGTGGCGGTGGTGGAGGAGTGGGGGTGGGGTGGAGTCAATCGCGATTGTCCTGTGGGTATACCGACTCCTGCCACGGAAATGTGGAATTGTATTTTCCTGGCTCGGGAGATGCCGAAAGAAATGGGCGCCGCCTCCAACGCTCACTGGAGCGGGGCGAGGCACCAAGCGAGACGTGCATTGATGGCTTCCGTTGTCACGGCGTTTGTTATGACGCAGTGGCAGGCGTGTGTCGCTGGCCATGCTTTGCCGATGAGCTCTTATGGCAGCGAAACCCCATTTTGGTGTCTCCCACGTTGGGGCAAGTGGCTATCGAAGGCCTGCGACCTGAGTTTTTTCCTGCAACAAAACATGCGCTGTCTTTCCGACAGACCTGTTCTTCACCTGAGAGGACGGCTGCTTGCGTTGTGGCCGAAACGTCGTGAGAATTGTATTTCATTATGTTTTATTTTTATTATTTTATTATTTCCCTTCTACGTGACTTTACCGAAAGAACCAAGAAGATGAATCCCTGCAGTCACGAAAGCTTTAAATCGAAAACATGCATTTATTTGATTTCAAGCGGCACAATCCTGACTCAAGAGGTCACGAAATCGATCAAGATGGTTGTACTTTAGCATTCTATACCTCGTATTGTGTGTGTTGTCTACATTTGGCTGCTATGAATTTCCACACGATAAGCCACTTCCTTTGTGCTATCATTTGTGACCAGGTCACTTCTGAAAAAGAGCTATATACGTCAGCGGGCCTTACCTGGTAAAATGAATAATTGTTTAGTTTCATATGTATGTATATATCTTGAAAATATTTTGTATTCATCGACATCTCTGAACAGTGAATGTGATGTTTCTATCTTCTTGGTTCTTTCGGTAAAGTCATGTAGAAGGGAAATAATAAAATAATAAAAATAAAACATAATAAAATACAACGTGATGTTTCTAA
The DNA here is from genome assembly GCF_015708825.2 of Lethenteron reissneri. NCBI lineage: Eukaryota > Metazoa > Chordata > Hyperoartia > Petromyzontiformes > Petromyzontidae > Lethenteron > Lethenteron reissneri. The sequence continues at coordinate 15,410 of NW_026891370.1, read as the reverse complement.
CTTGCGTCTATTCTTGAGGTCAGTAGTTCTTGCCCTGGGGTGCACGCACTCCCTGGGGTGCGAGATGCCCTTCATGGGGGTGCGAGGCATGGCCAGATTTGTTTAGAAGATAAATCATCAAAACACAAAGTAAGCACGGGCACGTAAGTTACAACTACTTTAGATCTTGACTTAAAGCTTTCGTGACTGCAGGAATTCAAAGAAAATAACAAAAAATAACAAAAAAATCTACGACGTTTCGATCGCAACACAAGCGATCGTCATTTTTTCTTCCTGACGTCGAACGCTTGTGTTGCGATCGAAACGTCGTAGTTTTTGTTTTTTTTTCGTTATTTTCTTTCGATCGCAACACAAGTGTGCGTCATCTTTTCTTCCTGACGTCGAACGCTTGTGTTGCGATCGAAACGTCAGAGTTTTTTGGGTTATTTTTTTGTTATTTTCTTTGAACCTATCTACGTGACTTTACCAAAAGACCCAAATAATACACCTACTTTGTTTCATTAAACCTACGTATTTATTAATATCATATGTTTTTTTACCGATTTAGAACCAAAGGAGTGCAAGAAGAACCACTGCTCTGGACCCGTGGCTGTTAAGAAAACCAAGTGGGGCTGAGCAGGACACATCGCTAGCAGGGGGGGAGGGTGACGGCCGGTGGTCGAGCCTAACTACAGAACGGCAGCCAAAGGAGGTGAACTCGCCCGAGGGGGTGGGGAGCGAGGAGCGGGGGGGGGGTATCCACCACGAAGATGGAGCGACAAAATCAGCCTGGGCAAGATGTCACCCGATGGGATGGAGTTAAGCGCCGTGGTCGGGACCGACGGTGAAATGGCAGCCCAATGACGTCCACCGTGCAGATGCAGCTACAAAATCGGCTCGTTTGCTTTGAGCACAAATTGTGTGGCTTGGTGGGACATTCTTCCAGCAGTAGATAATGGATAATGATGTTGCTGCTGCTGCTGATGGATGATGATGATACATCTCCAAAGCGGCAATCATAATCCAAGCTTAGGTTTTTTTTTAGCTTGCTGTGAGTAATACATTCGGTTTAGATAAAGGGGATCGGCTGGCGGGCTGATCGTTTTATCGTCAAGAAAGGAACCGTTAATTATCAAACGTCCGCCCCCCCCCCCCCCCCCCCCCTTTGCATTGACGACACAGAAGAGAGAGAGAGAAAAGGCCTCAAAGAGCACGTGCGCGCGGACGCGGGGGCCGCGTGTTTTCCGTGCTCATTACGGAGGCTATTCATCTCAATAACCAGACGCAGGCACGCAGCAACGCAAACAAATAAACTCACGGAGCAGAATGCTACGTAAATTACAAAACAATTCGGCGAAAACCGAGATCTGAGCCGAGGGGCCTGCCGGAGCGGTGCAACAAAAAATAAATTAAGCGAGATTGCCCGTAATTGAATTTCGTTCCCTTCAAATGATTTCGTCAAAAAAAGTTGAAGCGGCGGAGGGGAGCAGGGGGGGAAGGGATTCTAGTTGGGGGGGGGGGGGGGGGGTCGAGAGACTTAGTGGCGGTGGCGACGGCTGTTTTCATTTAAAGGCCCGGAGAATGGAAAAAGCTCAAGTGAGGAAGGACCGCCCGTAATTGTTCTGAGTTTTGCACAAAAAAACACACGTGGACGGCATCAAAACATGGGCGCGGTCCTCGAGCCTCGCCACGCTCGGCCACGGCGTGACCGGCGTGACCCGGGACCCATTAACGCAGCGGCTTTAGGGGCAACAGCAGCAGCAGTCAGCAGTCCAGGGCCTCATATTTAAAGTGGCACTTCCCCCCCCCCCCCGCCCCCCCAAAAATAAATATATTTGTGATTCAGTTTCCTGCTCAGGCCACCGCTAGTCAAAGCGCCTCCACTGGAAGAGTCTCTCGCGAGGGAACTTTGGCCTACTCTTCCACCCTGGCCAGAGGTTAGTCGTGCTTTGCTTCACGTCACATGCGAGCCTGCGGTGCAGTCATTTACACCGCTAGGTGGGCAGAGGAAGGAGGACTTTTTTTTCTAAATAGCATCGTTGTTTCAACTGACACACCGAGAGATTAAACTGGTGAATTCTGGATTGCAAGTCCAATGTGCTAACCATTACACCACGACAAAACCCCAATATATGTGCACAGCTGTATAACGATTGAAACGCAATACTGTATTTGTAGCACGGTGATAAATGCTTTCGGTAGTTTTGGTAATGAAAACCATCGCGTCGCTATGTGCATTACCACCGGTTATGTGCCAACACAATTAAATCGTTCTGTTCGTTTTAACTTTGATTCTGCTTTACAACGCTTCAATTAAATTAAATGAAAACGGAACTGAAATAACCCAGGTGAATAACAATGTAGTGTTTGGCATTCGGCATGGGTGTTTATAAAACAGTCGAGGTGAAGGAGGATTTTAATGCACAGAGAGGGACCCCCCCAACCCAATCTACGTAATCCTTCCCAGCATGCAGCAGTCACCGACAGGTAACGTCACCAACCGTGGAAACCCTGGGCAGTCGAAATATTAGCATCGAATTGGGCATAGCCCTAAATATTTCATGACCACACACACACGCACACACACGATTCGGTGCCACGTATAGCGACCGGAAGGTTCGATTTTAAATCCGTTGCGTCGTTGCACCAAATTGCAGCCCTGGGCCACCCTCCTCCTGGTCCTCTCTAAATCGCGTGCGCTGCGTAAATGTCATGGTCAGTAAAAATGTACACGTTCCACTCGTAGATCGTAGTTGGCACAACGCTATTAGCAAGTACCGAATAAGGCCAGAAATGCACTCGCTGGGGACGTGCGTGGCCTCCAACGGCACCGCTGCACCGACGTCACCGCCAGTGGTGATGTTTACCCGACGGTGGCAGGTGTTCATTTGAGGCCGAGTCAACCTAGAGGAGGCCCAGAAGCGGTTCGGTGCCATGTGATGTCATTTCACGGACGGCAATGGAAACCCGGGTTTCGCGGGCCGCGGGGCAGTTGTTTGTGTTTGTTTACGCAAGTCGCTTACTCCGAAGCGATGCGTTGAAAAGTGGCCCAAATATGGCGAGGATTGTTGAAAAGAGCGCTCAGTTTAACACGTAGTAAGTTTTCGCGACCAATATCATCCACAGTAGAGGTTTCTTTGGGTTACAATCTAAGTACGACGTTTCGCCAGTAATTACAACTGGCTTCATCAGGCGACAGCCAGATTTGTGGAGAACTCCACCTGTTTCGTTCCTTATGTCGAAGCGTAGATGTGGTGACCAGACTTGTGCGCTCTTCTTGCGCAAGGCGGACTTCTCCACAAATCTGGCTGTCGCCTGATGAAGCTGGTTGTAATTACTGGCGAAACGTCGGACTCAGATTGTAAATGTTGTGGCTTGGATCTCCAACACACCGGTTAGTGCTGTACTAGTGACGAATTGGCACGTTCTGTTTACGTGACAACCCTTACTAGTTGGCTGTGTCGGGTGGTGGCGGGTTTTAACGACACATTTATACATTTACGCGATCTAATTAAAAAACCCTCTATTATGGAAAAAGTTCTGTTAGCGAGCGCCTAGTCAGCCTGGAATGGCACATCTACAGTTTGCGTGGCCAGCACACACAACAAAGACAAAGATCCCCCGTAAAGCCTGAACGGACTGTTCAGGCAAGTGCTGCTAGCGAGCACCTATGAAGGGCGACACGGCGCACGAGGGGTAGGTGGCCAGCACCACACCCGGCCGCCTTTGTCTTCCTAGTGGCGACGTTTATACACCGCACTGGGTACTCATTTGAGGCTGAGCCAACCTCGGGGAGGCCCAAGACAGCTTCAGATAATTATATAATCGTCACTGGTGCTGGCCGTGAAGGGGATTCGACCTCGTGTCGTGGAGCGCTGCGCGCTCGGGGACATCCGTTTAGTTCGCACGCAGAAAATCTGTCACAACTTGACTCCTCTCCCCCTCCCTGTAGGCACGCGGACTTTTTGCACCCCCCCCCCACCTGCGTACGTTCGCTTGACGCACCCCCCCCCCTCTCCCGAATCCTATAGAACGGCCGATATTTAATCCACGCAGAAACGATCAAGGATGAATAATATTAACGTGTTGAAGCAAACAGATAGTCCACCAACGGCTGCATTATTATCGAGGCTTCACCCCCCCCGTTTTCCTATGCACACATTGTCAGTAGACCCCCCCCCCCATACGCAAGCGTACGAATTTGGGTTAACAACCCCCTCCATGCGTAATTACTAAATGGATGGCCCCCGAACCGCTACACTACCGCTCCCCACGCTAACACACACACAAGCAGGCACACACACACAGAACACACAAAACACACACACAGAACACATCGAACACACACACACAGAGAACACACACACACACAGAACACACACACACAGAACACACACACAGAACACATCGAACACACACACACAGGCAGGCACACACAGAACACCCGCACAGAACACACATATAACACACACACAGAACACACACACACAGAACACACCGAACACATACACACAGAACACCCCACTCCCACACCCCCCACCCGCTCCTGAACCGAGCCACAATCACCACAGAGCGGCACCGCAACGCATCACCCCCAACTCCACCTCCCACCAGCCCCCCTTACTCCCCCATCACACTGCAGCCCCCCACCTCCCACACTGACGCTCAGCTCCCCCTCCACGTTCATTCCCCCCCCCCACACTAACCGAACCCCCCCTCCCTACCCCCAGAAACTCCCCCACCCCCACACTGACTGATAGCCCCCCACACCACACCGACCGCCCCCCACCCCGCACCTCAGCAATGCCTTTCTCCCCAAACAGGCGCTGATTGTTTTCCGACGCGTCGCAAAAAATTTGCGGGGCAATTTGCGCTCAAATTTTTTTTTTCATTAATCGCGCGCCGCCTTCAACAGAGAGGCTCTCCCACCCCCCACCCCCCCCTCTCTTCACGAAGGCGGCGTGACCGAGTTCGGGCTGCCGGGCTCGGAGCGGGCGAACGCAACCGGCGCGCTGGGGAGAAGGAAAAGTCGCGGGCCTCGCTGAGCTTTCCTCGGCGTTGTTATTGCGCGCACGGATGCGCGGATTTGGCTTTCGTGGGGTGGGCGGAGGGTGTTTATCTATCACGGCGCGCACACGTTTGTGCAGCAGAAAATATCGGTCGCGATTGCCCTGTGTAATGAATACAGGGTGGTTCAAACAAAAACAGGAGATGGTGATATTTATGATAATTTACAACAACGGCACGAGAGATGTGTCTCCGGGCTCTGGAGACCACCTGGAGAAGATTCCAGGCCACGTGTTGACAACGATGGCGAACAAGTGGAGACTCATTATGAGACCTCCTTTGCCAGTAGCAAGATGTAGTTATAGGTTTTTACCCTTTTACCTGGCAACAAAACTGACACCTTTATACAAGGAGTCATGTTTGCATTAACCACAACACTTGCGGTCAAAATGCAAACAAAAAATGACAACTCTGATAATGTATACACTGTCCTTGAAATAAATTGGTCCACACCCGAGACAGCTTTTCTTAGAGCCTAGTCTCACATGGTGTTGGACCAGATGACGCTAAATGACGCACAACTCAAAGACAACGCACCATCAGAGTACTGAGAGCTCGGGGTGAAGCATTTACATTATGAGACCTCCTTTGCCAGTAGCAAGATAGAGTAATAGAGTTTTACCCTTTTACCTGGAGACTCTTTTTAAGCTATTGTCATACATTTGTTATGTTGCAGTGTATTATGCCTTCTTAAATCATTTATATTAAGTTCACTTGCTTGCTTGCTTAGGACCGTGCAAATCTTTCAATCGTTTTTTAACCCACTTCCCGTGATCCAATCGAGCTGACATTTTGCACACAGACTCGTTGTGCGAGATAATTAATGTTCGTGAAATTCTTTTTTTCAAAATTTTACACTGTTTAGGGAAAACAAATTAAATATTTATCTACCAATTGCTTAATACTGGCAGACAATCATCTGACCCAAAGGTGGCAGCCATCTCAAGCCAGAGGACGAGAGGACTCTAGCCGCCACGCATATAAAGGATTTATAGTGAAAAACGTAGTTTTTACGGATTATACTTATTTTTCCATTAAAAACGATAGCCCCATGCGAGTGTTAACATATTTTTGAAGCGCCCTGTATAAATGCGCGTCTATGATATTGGTTTAAAAATATACAACATTATAGATGATATTGGTCGCGAAAGCCTACGTGTTAAACTGATAAATGCACGTATGTGTGTGTGTGTGTCTCTCTCTTTCTTGTTTTGCTCTCTAACCGCCGAGGGCAGGGCAGGGGAGAGCGAGCGAGCGAGTAGACTCGGAGACGCTGAGCAGGCCCGGCCAATGCGGCTATTGGGGAGGTGAAGGAAACACACAAGGGGTGTTATTGTTGGCTGCACCGCCCGGCACGCGGTTAAGGCCTCCTAGAAACAGTGGCGCCCGCACTCATTGCGCTCGCTTCGCCAGGGTCGCGAGTTTAAATCACGGTCGGCGGGCGCGCGGGGAGGGTGTGGGGGCAGGGGGAGATGTTGACTGCTCTCCCTGCTGTCTTTTATTTAGAGGGGTCAGTACAACACCGTGCCGATCTGTGGTTTCGTTACAGCGAACCAGAGGTCGCAACCGGGTACCCGATACCCGGCTACCCGTACCCGGCCGGCCGGGTACGGGTACGGGTAGCCGTTTGCGACCCTGGTGCGGCCGGGTACGGGTACGGGTAGGCCGTGAGTCACTGGTGAGTAACCGTTTGTCACTCATTTCGGGTAGGGTACGGGTAGGGAACGGCTACCCGTACCCGGCGGGTACGGGTAGCCATTTGCGACCCTGGTGCGGCCGGGTACGGGTACGGGTAAGGAATCAAAACCCGTTTGCGACCTCTGCAGCGAACTCCGGTCATCCTCGTAGCAGCAGCAGCAGCGGCGGCGGCGGCGGCTTTTGGATGGCCATCGAACAAAGACGGCCACCGCATCGCGCGGCGCTTTCAGATGCGCTTCTGCGGCCGTCTGGAACGCTCTTCTTTCCGATATTAGGAAGCCACTGGAGCTATGCACTTTTAAATCGTCTAGGTAAAAAACTAATTTCTTTAGAACTGCTTTGTTGTGTTTAGATTGTTGCCCTTCCCCCGCACCTCCGATTAGCACGGATGGCTACGTACGGCGCAAAAGAAGTTCAACATACATACAAATACCAATAGTTACGTGAATAACGCCGCAATTATGAATGGCTCAGAGCGCGACGGAGCTCACCAAACCCAAACCACGGAGCACGTAGCAACACCGCTCACTCGCCCACTGCGATCATTTGCCAGCAGCGATTCAGAAGAATCCCATCAAGTACGTGTGGTTTCAATCTGAGGATTGATCAATCACGGGCCCGTGTCACATCTCACACAAGTTCAGCAATTGTTTCGAAATTGACATATTCAATTAGAACTATCAGAAAGTTGTGGAGGCCAGTGTAGATGTAATGAGGCCACATTCTAATTATCAGATGTGGATTTGGAGTTTGCATGTTCTCCCTGTGGTCGTGTGGAGTTTTCTCTGGGTTCCTCCGGGTTTTTCCCTCCACATTTAGAATCAAAATCACGCGTTTTGAGTATTTGGCTGCTCTAAATTTCCACGTGACAAGCCACGTGGTTGAGCTATCATTTGTGACCAGGCCGCTTCTGAAAATTAGCTATATAGCTCAGTGGGCCTTACCTGGTAAAATAGAAAAATTATATATTCTTAGGTTTTTTCGGTAAAGTCACGTAGGTAAAGCATTTAAATTAATAAAAGTAAAAAAAATATATTTTACTTTTTAAATTTTAATTACTTTTATTAATTTTAATTTTTTACCTACGTGACTTTACCGAAAAAAACCTAAGAATATGAATCCTTGCAGTCACGAAAGCTTCAAATCTAGAAAAAATATATAGTTTGATAGTTTTAGTTTGAGCTTTGCTGCTGCCACGACCGCCCATTCGTGTGCTGCGTCAGTGTTTTGCTCGCTTTTCCGCGATCGTTCAGCGTTACCTTATAATTGTAAATGATTCAGCCCACGGGACCTTGACGATGGCCGGTGAAAGTTCACCGAATCCTGTTTCCTCACCGTGCACCGTTCGTGTACAAAACATTTCGGTTGATATCGGAGCGTCGCACACTCCGTAATGTGTTCCTTTGTCAGCGGTTTTCTTCTTCTTATTCTGCCGTGTGGGTTTGCTGCAGAATCGCAGATGTATTGCAGGGGAGTGGCAAGTTGTCCAAGGTTAATGTGAAGGGTCTTTAGCCAATTCACATGGAGCCCTGAGTTCGTGGATGGATTCTATACCTCCTCCGAATGAGCGGGAGAGGCGCGCATGCCTCGATGAACTGAGGAGGTCTGGTCCATTTATTGTGACGCTTTCGCAGTCACACAAAGTGTTGGTGGGCGGGGGCGGAGGCAGGGACGGGACTGCTTTGAATCTTCCACTTAACGGAGGAGCTAAGCGCAGCGACTCTGAGATGTGCGGATTGTCAACGGTTGCGGCTCACAGCTCTGAGCTCTTAGCGTACCGTGCCGACTCACACAGTCCCTTGCGGTGGCAACCCTTTGCGGTTTCGCGTTTGATGTTTTGCAGCCGATGCCTGGTGCGATGTGCAAACGTTGGCGTTGTTGGCGTTGTTGTTGTTGGCGTTGTTTGTGTTGTTGTTGGCGTTGTTGTTGGCGTTGGGGATGCGCAGTGATACAACGGTCCGTGCGCTGATTGAAATTTAGCGCGGTCGGGGATGTGGAACGAGGTCGGCTTATTTCTTTAGCGGATTTTTATTCCTTTAGAAGACACCGCCAGCGTTTTATTTTTCTTGAAATTAGTTTTGTTGTGTTTAATTCAAAAAGGTTCGGTCATTCCACAAGATGTTGAAAGAATTTGCCGCCAGTTTCTTAAGTCGCTCACCCCACCGCCTCGCAAGTGGTTAGTCGATCGGCAGATCGCGCCGATGGTGGTGGTGGTGGTGGGGTAAAGCGCGTGTACTCCCAACCTCTTCCAAGACGTCTGGGCAGTGTGGAAGAGTAGGCCAAACACGCACGAGAAGAAGCTCTCGGGCAGTTGTTGGTATCACGGGGCGGGCGACCTCACGATTGCAAGTCGATTAAAAAACGAATTTCTTTAAAACTCATAACAGAGGGTTTTTTTTTATTTAGATCGCGTAACTGTATAAATGTGTCGTTAAAACCCGCCACCACCCGACACAACTAGTAAGGGTTGTCACGTAAACAGAACATGCCAATTCGTCACTAATACAGCACACCGGTGTGTTGGAGAGCCAAGCCACAACATTTACAAACTAATTACGACGTTTCTCCAATAATTACAACTAGCACCATCAGGCGACAGCCAGATTTGTGTAGAAGTCCACCTGTTTCGTTCCTTATATAGAGGCGTAGATGTGGTGACCAGACTTGTGCGCTCTTGAGTCAACGTGCATTATTGCGGGCCCATTCTTTAGAACTGCTTGTTGCGCTTAGCTTGTTGTCCTTTCTCCGCACCTCCGATTACCACGTTTGGCAATGCGTACTGTGCGAAAGAAGTTCAACATACGTACGGACACACAAGTCTGCCGCGCCAAACGCGACACCACAGCAGCAGCAGCAGCAGCATCCCAGATGTCAAAGTCGGTGACTACAAAATCAGACACCGGAGCCGTGGCCGAAGGGGGGGAGGGGTAGTTACAAGAAGACAAATTGAAATCGACTTCTAGACAGAGATAGGCGCCATCGTGACCGTAGTCGTAGTAGTAGTGCAGAGGAGTAGCATGGCGACGTGACGTCATGTCACCTGGGGTACTTAGGGGCCGTCCATAAATGACATCACGCGATTTTGGACGATTTTTGACCCCCGCCCCCCTCGTCACACGGCGTCACAAAAAGTCAGACCCCTCCACCCTAAAATATGACGTCACAAAGCTCTGCCCCCACCCCCCTCCCCCAAAATAAAACATGCTTCAAATCGCTTTAAACTATTGTCATTGTAGTGCGTATTTAATGTGGCGCTGCACTCTGATGTTGTAAGAGAAAACATTTATTAAAAAGTATATTTAATTAAGTAGAACGTGTTGTCTATGTTTATTTAAAGTTGCGCATTTTGATGTGACGTCACATTTCTCACACCCCCCCCCCCCCCCCCCCATCGTCACACATCGTCATAAATGTCTGAGCCGAAGAGGCAGCCGAGGCTAGGAACAGATAGAGCCGAGGGTCCACGTGAAGGACCTGCGGGTAGAACACGCTCGCCCCGGCGTTTTAGTTACTACCTCCTTGTCAATAACCCGGCGCAAAAAGCCCTTGCCTGGAATTCTGCCTCCCGAGTCTTCATTCACCACGCAGCAGTCGTGTTGGTCCTCTATTGGTTCTTTTGGTAAAGTCACGTGGGTCTAAAATAAAATAAATCACGACGTTTCGATCGCAACACAAGCGGTCGTCCTCAGGCGGAAAAAAAATAGAATCCAGCAGTGGAACTGCTGAACCAGCGAGAGAGCTCTTACAACAAAGTTATATATGTGGCGATGGGCAAGCAAGCGGGGTCTGAGCTGGAAAGGAATTCCATCCACGGACGCAAGCACGTCAGTTGTGTTAACGGGGAGAGAGATTAGGGAGAGAGGGTTTCGGGAGGGAGATGAGCATGAATGAGCTTCCGTCGCCGGATAAGAGCATCATGCCCGCATAAGCGCACAACAGCAGTGTTAATGGGAGATTAGCGCCATGAGAGTGCAATCCAAAGGACGTGAAAAGTCGTATCGGTCCTCGGCTAACATCTGGCCCGGCACCCCCTCCCCCCAAGCCCCCCCAGCCCCCAAGCCCCTCCCCCCCTCCCCCCAAGCCCCTCCCCCCAGCCCCCCCGCAGGCAAGCAGGGCGCACGCTCGGCGCTGCAGGGTGCGGTGGATAAATAAACAGTGGGGGGGGGGGACGTGAGATCACGGCCGGTGATGTGGGGGGTGGGAGGGGAGGGGCGATGTCATGTTATTCTCCTGGTCGGTGTTCACCTCTGCTATGCTCAGCACCCTCCTATCGCGGTGTTTGTATTTTTTGTTGTTGTTTTGTTGTTGTTGCTGTAACGTTCTGACGCCACACGCGTCGTAGCCCATCAGATTCATCCTGCAGTATAAACGCAGTTTTCTGATTGAGTGCCGGATCGAGGCGGGGGCTGATGAACCGCCCGGCAGATGAGGTTTTTTGTTTGTTTGTTGGGCGGCCCGCATTCAAAACGACCACGCGATTTGTCCGTGCGTGCGTATGGATGCTCAAAGGTGCACATGGCCTGGCACAGGCGTCGTGGTGACGTCACCGCCACTTCGTGGCGAATGGCGGTTGTTGTTGTTGATGATGTATGCTCAACTTCTTTCGCACCGCGCGTACAGCAGACGCGATGAGCACAGCTGTCGAAAAGTGTCTCTCTCCGTCTGCCAGTCGCGTGCAGCCCAGACCGGATTAACCCACACGCACGAATGAGACGTTAGGCCCTCGTATGTCGTAGGCCAGGGGTCGGCAACCAAAATAACAAGAAGAGCCATTTCTTTCCAATTCGGTACAAAATTCAGTATTTCAAGAGCCGCAATGCATCTGAGTACATACTGTACATATCGTCAAGAAGCAGCCCGTAAAGAGCCGCATGCGGCTCCGGAGCCGTAGGTTGCCGACCCCTGTCGTAGGCCCTCCTTTAGTTCCATGTTGAAGTAACAGCTAACATTATAAACTAAAACTATTTTCATTTGACCAACTATAGACCCACTGAGCTACTACACGACTCTCTTTCAGAAGCGAACTGGCCACAAATGATTGCTGAACGAAGTGGCGTATCACGTGGCAACGTGTAGCAGCCAAATCATCTGAACATAGGTTGATTACAAATGTGGAGGGGAAAAAAACGGAGGATCAAGAGAAAATCCACGTGACCACGGGGAGAGATATAGCATGCAAACTCCAAATATACGGGAGTCAGGATTTTGGTTGAACTCACCACCTCCCGTATATCAGGCGAGGTAGTGAACATCTCGCCACAGTGGCACCTGCGGATGTAGAAGCCCATCGGATTATCGTTGGTCTCAGAATTACAATGACACTTTTTCACAGCGGCTAAAGCTTGGGGGAAATCGTGTTTTATTGTTTGAAGAAATTGGTGCAGTGAAGGATTAATGTTTGATGAATGTACCTTGAGTCGAATACATTTGTTGATTTTACTTAGATAAATAAATGTTGGATGACTTCATACACATTTTGCAAATATGTAATACATACTTAGGCCCTATTTGTACACACGTGTAGGATGGACTACAACAGGAAAACTAAAAGTGTGTTGTCCGGAAGAATGGAAGGAACGGGAAAGAGAGGAAGACCCAACAGAGAACGGCTTGATGACGGCAGAAGAGATAGGTGCCATAAAGAAGTGTCACTACTTGAGCACATTGGCGCAAAACAGAAGAAAGTGGAAACATGACGAAATGTGCAGTGGACACCTGCAGGATATCTGTCCATGGATCCTGATGATGAAGGCCCTTCCCTCCTATTAGCATCATAATAAAGAAGGGAACATGCGCCCAAGAGGACCTTCCCCGTGGAGATGGAGCCATGAGATCCGCCAGCGTGCAGCAGGCGCCGGCTGCAAGATTTTCGCATCGCACGGCCGCGGCGGATGACGCAGCGTCTTTGGGAGGCCTTCATCCAGCAGTGGACTGATCGTGGCTGACACGAGCCCTACATTCAGCCATAACCACACTCGCCAGCCAAACACGAGCCCCGCGTTTTCCGCATGCCCAACAGAGACACCGGCGTTTATTTTTGTTTTGTACACCGGGCCCACACATTATCCTGACCGTGCCAGGCAACCACGCGCACCGCATTGCAGCCCGCCCACGCGCCACGCAGCTCCGCCGGCCCGGGAAACAAGAGTCCATTTAGCTGTCGCACACAGCAGAGAGCCCCCCCCCCCCCCCCCTGTGTGTGTGCTGCGTGAGAGGACGGAGAGGGACGGAAACAAGAGAGGTCCTTATTCTGATAGGGCGCTTTGTCCGACGAGAAACAAAGCCCAGGGTTTTGGGAGAGCGACGGCGCTCGGTTAGTGGGGGGGGGGGGGGGGGGGCATCTCGGACGGAGAGCCGAGAAGGCGAGTCCCCGTCCTCTTTTTTTTTTAATACAAAAAAATTACCGCCCGCGCATCGCAAGCGGCAAGGGTGAAAAGCGAGAGGCGGAACGAGACTTTGTGTAAAAGGCCACACACTTGGTTGTGGTGAGAATTCAGAGTTGTGCCAGAGATTTAACTTAAGCCAAGATATGAGAGCTTACCCAAAAGCCACTCTAGCCCATACACACCCCAGTCCAGTGGCATAGTAACTACATGATCAGCTCAAGGGGGTGCAGCAATTGGTTATCTGCCCCGTCCCCGCCAATATTTTATTGTGACTTAAATGTAATGAAAACGTGGAACGTAATTTAAAGCATTTTCATTAAAAAATTTAATTTAATTCGCGTTTTAAATACGTTTTTGTTCTTTCACACCGTTGTTGAAAACAGATCTCATGGTGGTAGTTGTCAAGGGAGCACCAACTCGTAGTCTTGGCCACCCTGGGAGCCCAAGGCACCCCCTGCCCCACGCTCGCTACGCTACTGCCCCAGCCACAATGCGGGCCTCTCGCTCCGACACAGGAACTGCCAATATCCCCGAGCTGGTAACCAGGCTCGCCAAATGGACGCGAGCTCTCAGCGACGCTGGCCAACCGGACTGTAATCCATATAACCCTCGCCACCATCTAACCAGACACTAGCCCCTACCTGACCATACCGACATCCATCAACTGGAATATAACCTGGTTCTAGATTTGAAGCTTTCGTGACTGCAAGGATTCATACTCTTAGGCTTTTTCGGTAAAGTCACGTAGGTAAAAATTAAAAAAATAAAATTAATAGAAGTAATAATAGAAATAAAATTATGAATCACGACGTTTCGGAGGGCAACACAAGCTTCCGTCTTCAGGTGGAACAGTCACAGCACAATTGCTGTATTACTTGATACAGCAATTGTGCTGTGTGACGGTTCCACCTGGGAATGTAACCCTCATCTTACCACCAGCCAACTCAGACTCTAGTCATTCCACTAACCCGAACTAGACCGTGTCAACCAAAATCTAGCCCTACTCTTAGCCACGCGAGCTAACCGGACACTAGCCCTGCCCTCTAAACAGCAACAAGCATAACTTTATACATGGCCCTGTGCCACTGATCCTGACCCGAGCCTACTTCACCCAAACTCATTTTTTCCTTTTTTATTCGGAATTCACTTAATTTTGTGGGGGTTTATTTTTAATTAAAACGGGAACTCCCCCACCCTCCCGATTCTCTTTAAATGCATTTGCAGTGCTTCGACTGGTGACGTTTCGTTATCACATTTGACATACCCGTCAGAGAGAAAAGCGGACAGATAGAAGTTCGAGAGAATGGAGAGAATGGGAGAGAACGGAGAGAGAGAGAAAAGTAAAGAGAGAGCGGGTTAGAAGGGCAAAAACTAAAAAAATAATTGCGAGAGAGCGTGAGCGAGCCAGCAGGGTTGAGAGAGAGGGTAAGACGTGGGTTGGATTTTTTTCATCCTTGCGCTCGAGAGGAAATTTAAAATTAAAAACCGCGTGCTCTCTCCGTTTCGGCGGAGTTCCAGGTTTCAGAAATTAATAAATCACCGGTCGGAGCGTGCGCCCGTTGCGCTCATTCATTCACTCAGCCGCTCACTCAGGCGTGTCATCGGGAGGTGGGGAATGCGGGCCGTGAGTGCATCGGTGCTGACACAAGGGGGTATACGATAGCAGACTCGCAAAAGACCACCCCCGGGACAGAGGCTCCACCGCGACCTGGCCGCAGCTGTTACCGTCGCTGCGCGTGCTGCGGCGATGTCGCGATAACATCGTGCGAAGTAAGCCCGTAACAATCGCGTCGCCGATTCGTCAAAAAAAATCGTGATTGCCTTTACTCGTTTAATATTTTTTACTGAATATTAAAATTCCTGAACGAATATTTAGTGCAAATTAAAGTGATCAAAGTCCACAATTATAATTGACAATCAACTTAAAATATATATATATTTTTGCAAAAAACAATTAAATGTAGTGGTTTGTAAATAAAAAAAAACACGTCATCTCGAGTAATGCAACAGCGTGATGGTCACATGACATCGTCGTTTCTTGAAGTCCATTGAATCATCCCTTTGCGTAACTGGCAAAAGCCCTAAAGGGCGCGGGAAAGCGTGCAGAGAGGGCGCGTGTTTCAGAACTGCACGCAGAGACGGAGCGGAGGACGTGAACCCACGGCCTTCGAGAACACAAGCGGCGTTAGGGGTGGGTGGGGAGTCGACATCGTGTTAAATTGAACAAAAAGTTCGGGCGCTCGGGCAGAACGTGACACCAAAAAGGGAGATGATGGCCGG